>NW_018127898.1:2135170-2158622 GCF_001952655.1 Monopterus albus | reverse complement strand
CGTTTGTTTAGGGCTTTGTCTTCATTGCTTCTAGACAGGCTCCTGCCATCGTATAAAGTTATTAATGATTGTATTGATTCGTGTTTAAGGGAACAGAATTGCTTTTGCCATTGAGAATGAGGATAATTTGATGAGATGTTTGATCAGATGTCTTGTATGTTTGTCCAGATGCAGGAGGAGCCAGATGATGATTCTCAGTGCCTTAGCGATGACACTGATACAGAGATCTCCATACAGGTTTTTGTCATATGTTGTCTCTGCGTTTTGTACTTTTTGGTTTTTGTAGATGTCGATTAGAACCTGAAAATGCAGATATGTGACTTATTTACCTTTTCTCCAAGGATGCATGGCAGTGTACAGAGTGCAGGAAGTATAACACACCTGTGCGGAGGTACTGTGTTCGCTGCTGGGCTCTACGAAAGAACTGGTACAAAGATGTCCCTCGACTTGCCCATTCCCTTTCTGTTCCTGATATTGCAGCATGCAGCTCTCTCACTACTCATAATGAAGAAGATGACAGTGACACAGGCATTGATGTCCCAGATTGCAGCAGGACAGTATCTGACCCCGTCATCCTGCCCTCCCACTCCACAGCTGACCGACCACTAGCCATTGTGGTCAGGGGGAAAGACAAAGGGCCTCGGCCCTCAGGCTTCCATAAGGATGAACAGCTTTCAGGAGGGGAGAGTCAGGAAAATCTAGGCATGGAGGTTGAAGAAGTGAGGCCCGAGGCACTGCTGGAGCCTTGCAAGCTCTGTCGAGTGCGACCACGCAATGGAAATATAATACATGGACGTACGGCTCACCTAATAACCTGCTTCCCATGCGCAAGGAAGCTACACAAGTTCCAGGCCCCTTGTCCTGGGTGTGGAAAGATTATTCAAAAAGTTATCAAGATATTCATCCTCTAAAAAAACCACACATGCACACAGACACCTATCAGGCTCTGGAGAACTAGACAAAAATTTTCAGACACATTCAGCTGTGCAGCTGCACACACTGCTTATAGACACACACACACACACACAATGTGCACTTTCCCTTAAAACATACAGATTTACAGACTGATGGCACTTCTGAATCTTGCTCGTTATTTTACATCACATTGCCTCTGAAGTATTTTTAAATGAAACCTTGGACTTCAGAGTTTGTTACCCCAGATATTTGTTTTAGTGCCACATGAATAAAGGGCGTAGAAAGGCATAAATATTTATTTATTTATTGGACAACCTCATAAGGGTGCACCGTTTGTGTGAGCTGTTTGGTTTCATGAAGGCTTATTTTTCAGGCTGTGTTAACTGTGTCATTGGTTTTTGCATTGCATGTGTTGAATGGTGCCATTTAAAAGCTAGTTTTGCTTGACTTGGTTCTTCTGTTAGTTGTGTTTGATTTTCTTTCACCATAGATTTACTTCAGTCATCATCGGGAAACATGGAATGAGCAGTGCAGGAATTAAACAGCCTTTTGGTTTTTTTTGCTTGTTTTGTTGTTTTTCTTTTAGTTGGTCTTGGTCTTATACTCGTATAGCGCCTTTCTATGCTTTTTACAGCACACTCAAAGCGCTTTCACACATTATTTGGCCATTCACCCATTCGCACTCACGCATTCACACACCAGTGACAACACCGGGAGCAACTGGGGGTTTAGTGTCTTGCTCAAGGACACCTCGACACGTTGACTGGACAAGCCGGGAATCGAACCGCTAATCCTCTGGTTAGGAAACGACCCGCTCTACCTCCTGAGCCACAGCCGCCCCCAAGTTTTCTTGGCCATTTGGCTCTTTTCTAACATTTTTTTGTATCTTCTTAGGTATTGTGGCTCTGAGATTTGAGTTAAGTCAAGATTGAAGGAAGAAGAGATGAGCCAGTTTTACAAGCCCTGATTTCATTTTCAACCACTGCAGCTCCATGATAGTATCCTCTTTAAGCTTTTCTCCCAGCATCGGTGAATGCACTGTAAATACAGATGTGGTGGCTTAAATCCTGTTTCTCTCAACATAGTATTTTAAAAATGTAGAGTTGATTTTAACCAGCTTGAGAATGCACAGTATTTGACTGTAGTTTTCTTGCATGGTAGTAATTTGATGTAAATGTGTAAGCAGTGTTTACAATCACCAAACCTCAGATGACAGTATCTGCAGTGAGTTATCGCACATAATTGCCAGTTAATGTTTAAAGGTTATCATACAGTAAGGTCACTTTACATCCACTTGAGGAACCTATAAATTAAACTTTTCTGTATATATTGTATTTAATTTATTTATAATTGTTTTATTTCAATGACTACCTTAATGAAGCAGAAAATGGCTGCACTTGTTACAGAGGTCTGATGTGTATTTTACAACAAAAGTGTTTTCTGAAAGAGCAAGTCTTTGAAGAAACAGGTTAAGTTACCAAATGTAGCCTTAGTGAAAAGGACTTTGCAGTAACCTGTTGAGAGCTGGGGGTCTGATTTAAGCATTACACTGCCAAGTAATGACAAAGCTTTATTTTGTCCATAATAAATTTTGTGATTATTATGTTATATGAAGACTGTGTAGATACTGTATGGCTTTTGTGAGAGTGTGAGCTGTGTACAAATATGCTTTGTGGCTTTCACAAGTAAGATGCCCAGTGACAGTAAGCACAGTAAGCTTTATGGACAAATCATGTTCTTTATTCTGCTCTTGTGCTAAGTCTTTCTGCCAGCAGGTGGGGAGCAGTGTCAATATTGTGACTGGTGCCCACAGAAGCTGTACTATACCAGTAACAACATGTAGTACATATATCTATATAGAGCATGCCTCCTGTTGTAGCACCAGCACTGAGCTGTTGTGAGGGCTATATTAGCTACATAAAACCTATATATAGCCTGTTATATGTATCAGTATATTTATTCATTCTGAGAAATGGAACTTCCTGTAGATGCAGACCTCATAAAATGATTAAGTATATATTAAACCAGTGATACTGTTCTACAATGACATTTATTGTTGCAGTTCTTGGCATTAAGATTAATGTGGTCAAACATGGTACAGCTAGTTTATTTTTTACTGGTCCTGTAATAAAGTTGTAAAGCAGTGGAGTTGATTAAGTTCACTTTGTCACCAGTTGGACAGCTGATGAACATTACCTGCTGGAGAAGAGTGTGTGTGTGTGTGTGTGTGTGTGTGTGTGTGTGTGTGTGTCTATGCTTCTTCGTATCTGGATTTTTATGGCAGTTGGCATCCTTAATGCTGCTTTACTGCCATCTTCTGTATTTAATCCTCATCGGTGTCCCATTACTCTATATTGGATTAATTAGTCTGGTTGCCCTCAATTATTCAAACAACTATTCTGCCTGCTACATCCATATTCTTAAATACTTTTTAAACCGGTCTTTGATAACTAGCTTCTGAAACTGGGTTATCATTACCAGCCTTCCCACTGCATATTTCCTGCGTGAAATGATATACTTCCTGACTGACATTGCTCGCAGCGACCTGTTTGATGCTTTGCTGTAGTGAACAGCACTCTGTTAAGATTATTACGACTGATCCTCGATCTGCTAAATACTTGTTCTTTCCTTGTAGGACCTCTGCTCCTTGCTGCCGTCACTGCAGATGTCATATTTTTGATATCATATCCCAATGCTGCTGCCATTGATTTTTCTCCACACTAAGCTTTCCCCCTCAGATTTTGGTAGTTTAATGCTGCTTTCAGTATTGTTCACATATCGGGGACCAAAACCTGTTTACACACATTGTAGAAACTCAGCCTCAGCGTGGGAACCGGATGCTGGACCTCACTATGTAAATATTGAAAATAATAGAAATTTAAGGGGATGACTTGGTTTAAGGTTAGGGTAATGACTGTCCTCACACCTACAGAAAGACACAATTGCACATGTGTGTTTTGGCTAAAGAATAAGTTGTCCTGTGACAAGCCAGCTGTCATATGTCCTTATTCCTGACTGCGCTCCAGCGCCTGCAACTCCCCTCTGCTTACTCACTGTTCTGCAGTCTCACTCCTGTCTGCTTTATTTTTGTCCACTTGTTGAGAAGTGGGACAGACAACCTACCCTCTCCAGTATATGTTTTTCTGTAACACTGCACCTATCTTAACCGATGTATGAATACAGTTACTGGGCTACCCCAGGGTGTTATTTAGATAGTGACTACAAATTAGGGGACATTCCCTCAGCATGGGAAAGTCCCCCTGTCAAGCTCTCCACCATCTGAAGTTACAATGTGACCAAGAGTCAGACAGAATGATTAAAGAAATTCACATGCATACAAATTTCCATAATATATGAATGCTATACAGTGCTTTTTGTAGAGGGTATTCTAATCATATAATATCATCTAATCACCTTTATTTGGCCAAGTATGTTACACACAAGGAATTTGTTTCCATCTGCGGCGCCAACTCAACCAATGGCTCTAACCATCGGGGGCAACTTGGGGGTTCAGTGTCTCACCCAAGGACACTTCAACATGTGGACTGCAGGCACTGAGATTCAAACCTCCAACCGCTCTACCCGCTGATCCACAGTCACACCAAATGTGACAGTATTTGATACACAGAAATGGCCTTTGAGAGTTATCTATCATTATTAGATTACTATTTTTCTTTGCATTCATGTGTAAGCAGAATTTTACTGTTTAAGCTGAAAGGGGGAATGTTTACTTAAATATGTATGCCACTAATGACTTTTGTCAATTGATTCCGTCATTATTATTATTAATTGAATAATTGTTTGCTTTGTAAAATACTAGAAAATAGTGTGAACTTCATCACAGTTATCAGTACAAATCTTCACATTCCACAAGCTGGACCAAGATTTTGGACTGACGTGTTAGACAGCGTCTCCACCGTCATCACTGAAACACCAGATGAGGGAAAATCTTTTTGGGAGACTGCTGTTCATCTCTCCAGTAGAGTCCAGAGACTTTCCTTTTATTTGTCATCCATTTGTATGTTATGATGTATAACTCAAATAAATGTAGTGGAGTCATGCCATCTTCTTTTTACTGCTAGAGGAGTACAAATATAATACATGGAAATAGACAAGTTACACATGATTTCTTTAGTTTGTTCTCAAGTACAGCACATAGTTACTTTCTACTGGTGGTGGTATTAAGGAGTCAGGTAGGTCTTGCTGCCTTCACTGTGCTCTTAATGGCCAGAATGCTGTCCTCACTTTATCTAATGCAAAAATCACTTGTTGTTCTGTCCATGACATCTGGCAAGGCACAGTGCATAGAGACAATGAATAGCATACGACTTCTGGGGACATGGCACCCAGAGCTTGGCAGCTCTACAACTGCACTGCCCAGGGAGTGGACAGGGATCTGCATGTTTCCAAGGCGACAGTACCTCCATCCCACCATCCCAGAATAACTTAACACATTCTCCCTTTATCCCTTATTGCGTATGCAACACTTCCTAGAAGGGAAAATAGTTAGGATGAAAACTCTCAGCTATACATTGCTCTCATATTTTTTACCATTTTATCATTTTGTCCTTATTGCAGGCTGTAATCGTTTTTTCCCTCTTGTATTTTTAAAACCCTCTTATAAATATACATAGTATTTCAGTATCACTGTATTCCTGTGTCCTTGAACTGCATTCCTCCAGGATAGCAAGCCTCAGCCTGCTTACCCTCCTCTGCTTTCTTCTGATTTTGCGTCCTGATATCTGTAACTGTATCTGTGTGGTCAGGACTGTTCCTTCCTCATCTCCATGCAGACACACACATACATTCTCACTGTTGTGCCCGACTATTTGGTCGCTCCAGAAACCAGGCCGCTAAATCTGTCCCAGAGCTGACATGAGAGAAGGTCAGCGGAGCCAGAAAAAGACAAAGGCTGGAATATGGAAAAGGACATAAAGACAGAGAGGATTTCAAAATAAGAGTTGTGGGGGTTGTTGAGGCAGAGATGTGACATTTGAGCATTATCAGAATCTAGCTTGTTTTTCTTTGCACCCACAGCCAGAGGGAAAATATGGAAGATGATATGGAATCGGCAGTTTCCACATAACCATCCACTGAGATCTCACATCACTCTGCAGGTATATACATATTACAATCCTCAGACAGGATTCAGCTGTGTCTCCTAGAGGAGCTAGGCTGATTGTGGTTTACACTTGGGCAGTGTCAAGGTGTAAGTTGCCTTCATATGAAACAGGATTTATTTTATGAGGGCCTATCAGGTATCTATCTGCTAAACTGGCAGTGTCACAGAAATGGGTGCTTATTGTTTTCCTAGGTGTGATGCCTGTTTTGAGTATCACACAACCTGTGGCCTTATTGGAATATGCCCTGTAAATAAAAAAGTTTATTGTAGCAGCGGAGCAGGGGTTAATTACAGTGAATAACTTTAGCGCTACCATGTGATGTAAAGTATGTCAATGGGAAGCGGGTTATGTACGTAGGTATGAGTATGGATGTGTGTTTGTCTATGTGCACTGGAGCCGAGCAGTGAGTGGGATGCCAGTGAAGGGAAGGGCAGTGGATGGTTCAGGGGCTCAGTCCATTCCTGTGATTTAACATGACACCACTTGCACTAAGACTGCGACAGCTGCATATGCACATGCCGACCATTCTGTTTGTTGTAGGGGATTACTTTGTGATAAAAGACCCAGTGAGCAGCAGCATGGCTGGTCTACAGAACTACTGTTTCCCCCTGACTTAGAAAGCTTTCTCCGGGCCTCCAGAGCCCTGTGAAAACACAGGTGGGGCGGTTCATTCTGAACAGGAATGAATGGGAGTATTCTCCTGATGATTAGCTGGGCCGTAGTAGTGTCACATCACCTTTAGACATCAGGCAAATGGAGCTTATGTAAGGTTCATTACTCAACAGAAATAGCAGGGTACAGTGGTGCAGTAATCAGCAGAGACTGGTCCCAGTTTTTTATTTCAGAATAATTATCTGGTTTTGTTGGATTTGGGGGAGTGCACTGCTTTGTCATCTCTCACCATTAATGTTGTGTAGTTGGTATAATATCATAGTCTGGGAACAGAATTCCACATTCTGCTGTATGAAATACTGATATCCAAGGGTTCAGTAATAGTAATAGTGCAGTTATCATGGTCTCTGAGCAGCTCCCTCAGGCATCTGTTGCGGTCACTATGGCGACCACGTCCTCGCCCAAAGTCACATAACTAATACATGAAATTGTTGCATGAATCCAGAACTCATTTCCTGTCCTGTAGATCCTCTAAATTCTTTACCTCATGTTGGTATTTCTCCTGCCACAAATATGTACACTTTGTATGCTAAAACCTAAAAAGTGGGACATTATTTGTTTTCACACTGTTTTTGTAAAGCAGAAGAGCTTTACCAGGTTTTTAAGTTGTCATGAGCTTTTCTAATGTAAATGAATTATATTATGAATCAACGCATTGAATTTCCATTAAATTCAGCACTGAATTTCAGGGAAAATTCTAACATGTCTAACATAACTTGGTCGTAATTATTATAGAAAAAATGGATAGTGTGCAACTGGTACCCTTTCAAAAAATATATTCCAAATTATTGCTAGCTAAACTATGGAGTCCTATACAAAATTTCAGATTAAATTAATATTTTCTCAAGTTTAAATAATAGAAGAAACTCAAATCACTGTCTAAGACCATTGTCTTGATTTTCCCTGTAAATGTCATGATTCTGTTAATCCTTTCATTAAGAAAATAAAGGACCTGGAAATTAGAAAATCATTAAACAAGTATTGTAATATATATTTTATTGTATCAGTGGATTAAGTTCCTGGTCCTTCACTGTTGTTATGTCATTCTCGTCTTACGTATCAGATATTTTCCAGCTGCGCTCAGAGGACAGTTCTTCAGGTCAGTGATGATCCTGAGGCTAACCTGGAGAGGAGGATGACTGATCGCTACCCCCCTTCCTCCTCCCTCCTGCTCAGCTGTCCCACAATGTGCTGCTGCTTGTCAATGAGGAGAAGTGGAACAGTGTTGCCAGTGACAGGGCAGTCCCTGCCACACACACACACACACACACACACACACACACACACACACACACACACACATAATACAGACCTACACACACACTTGTATACATAAACTTTATTTTGAATATAAATGTTTATTTTCATTGTACATTACTTGGCTTCTACAGTTTTAAACATCACACAATTATTAACTCTATCTTATTAACTATAGTTTGGTTTCTGAGATGTTTACTTGTTCCATCAGTAGATGTGCTCTTTAGAATAAAATCAGAAATGTATTTTGTTTTGAGTTGCCTCTTACATGTGGGTAATCAGGTCCAAACAACTTAAATGTAAAGTACCAGGCTCAAAAAGATAAAGCCAGATAAACATTTGTTATAATAACAACTGTCATGTGAGTAAAATTTTGATCTGATCTATGTATCCACAGTAAGTAAACACCCCGTTCTAGCTGACCTGCTGCTTCTGAAGTGTTCCCTTCAAAATGCTGAGAGGACTAATACTTCAAAGAAGTGTGTGCCTGACATTACTTCAGGCACACACAGTTCTCTAGTTCTGCTGACAATGGGTTAAGATGACAGGGGGTTATGAGTGACTCTGACACACTGCAGGCCCCCTCCCTGCTCTACCCCTGAGTCCAACACAGGCGTCTTTGTACTTGCTCCACCATCAGTGACTATCCATCACAGATTAACCTGACAGCCCAGCGCAGCCCTGTGCCAGGCTCTGCCTCAACCCCAAAACTGAACCTCAACCCCCCAGTTGGGGCTGCAGAGTCATGCCACCTTAAATTGACTCAGATAATTTCACTCACTGTTAAACAACCCAGTTTGTTTGTTTTTATTCAAAGTGGAAATATAATTTCACTGTTAATGCTCCAAAATTGGGAATAAAGATATATTTTGGCTCCAGCACACCTGCTTTTAATACAGCACTAATTAGGAGTTCCATTATGATGTGAGAGCTTGTTAAAAGGCACAGCAGGCACAAAGGACAGGTGTAATCAATAACACTGGCAATAGCTCTGTTCCAGTTAGGTGGGCCAGTAAACTACCCGTTTGAACCCACATGAGCCATACCCTAACCCTGGTAATGGTACACTGAAACGGAATGCCACCATCACTGCTATTATCAGTTACGCCTGTGCTTTTCTAATATGACATCTCAAATATCTTCAAAAACTATATACTGTTAGTTTTAAGCAGAACATTTCAGGGCACTCAGCAGTCATCATATGACGTAAAAACTAGTCCACACCAGTGCAGTGGTGTCTGTACAATTATTGGAAGTGCATTTTAAGTTAGGTTTGCTTTGGTGTACCATCCCTTAGTAGGAAAGGAATTGGAAAGGATTCTGCTTAAGGAGCTGATGGTCTGTAAGTTTAATCAAGAAACACATTTCTGAAAGACAAAAAAAGTATAGCCATGAATATTAAGCAATGCCTTTATGTCTCCTTACTTAACATTTATGTGGTAATTTGCTAAAAAAAAAAGAGTTGACTTCACACTTTCTGTAACCAAAAACTAAATGTCTTAGCTACAGTTAAAAGAGTTTAGTGTGGTGATGCTAAGACAGTATACAGTACATGGATGACTAACATGATGTTATTAGTTAGTTTTATTACGAACGTTAGCTGTAGATATGTAGCTATGGTGGCATGTGGAGTTTTAAGGGAGGTTAACAATAAGGTTGTCTCAATTCCCATAGGTTCTAGTCATCTCATTATCTCACTATGAGATATACATGAGTAAAGTTGAAAATCTTGTGAGTACAATTTGAAACCTACTGTATAATAACCTAATGAAAGATAGATGTAAGATAATTTCATCTATTTTAAAAATGATTCTTTTCAAGCTCTATGTTAATTATTCAAGTATTTATGGATGTATTTACTCTTATTTACTCACCTGTTAATCTCTTGTTGCCTTTTATCAGTTTGGGGTTAGTTTAATGATAAAAAATAATTGTATGAATGAATATAAATGTATGCTGTTATGTTGCTTTTTTACGTTCTTGGTTAAAAAAGATGAAAGGCATTCAGAGAAGGAGAAAGGACAACATATGCCATTTGTCCCAGGCCTGACGTGTGTCATTGGCAGTGGTATGCACCCACACACCCCTGTACACTTTATGTAGTGTGGCCACAAACAGAGCAACCCCCCTGTCTCCAAGCAAACATACCCTGCCAGATATGTGTATAACTGTGATTAATTTATGGCAGTTCTATAGGATACACAACCATGTAACACATCTCAAACATTCCAGGCCACTTTTCTGCTGACTGAAGTGTGTGCTGTGTATGGGCTGTTTGTTCATGCTAGTGGAAGCCAGTCTGAATTAACTGGTAAGGTATGAGGTGAGACATGTCCTGGAAGGATTAGCACCTGGTGGCTAGGCTAACATTGCAACTGGCTGTAAGAGGTCAGGACAACAAAGACCATATTTATGACTTACTGTCCATTCCTTACACAGGCCTGTCTGATTGGAGCCTATCATTGCTCAGAAGGTCACTTACACCATGCTGTGAAATCATCTTAGATGGAAAGTAGGCACATATGAATGTGGTGATGTAACACTAAGACTCACCTACAATGGCGACCTACTGATCATTCTGAATCTTCAGTCACAACACATTACAAGTGTTTATCTGTGACCTAGTTTTGTGTAAACAAAAATCTATGGCCTCATTTCCTTCCCAAGAATTAAGGGTCAAAGAATTTGTTGTCATTGCATATCACTGGCTCCTAGTAGAAGTGACAGCTGTCTCCAGACTGTCCCTACTGTTTGGCCCCCTTTTCCTCCCCCGTGCCAGGGGTCTTCATGTATGGTGGCACGGAGGGAGACACGAGGCTGGGATTAGCTCATTACGAGGGACATCTTTGATCCAAGGTTATCTCTCCCATTTCCACGGCAACTTGATCATATCCTGGACTTTTAAGACACATGAGTGCACCAACCCTCACAGGGCACACACACACACACACACACACACACAAAAGGGCCTTAAAGCCCTAGAGAGCAGGGCCCAAAAGAAATGTGAAGTGTAGATGTGCAGCAACAGCTAAACGTCGTGTCAGGTTTCTGGGGGCTCGTGCTAAATTTAACCCTGTGATCCTGCAGCAGGCAGAGGGGTTTAAATGCCAGCCTGCAGTTGCTCCACACCAGTTGTTCTCCACACGTCTTCCACTCATCACAAACTCAAGCTAGGGACGAGAACAGGCACACACACTGACACTCCAACACACATGCTCCACGCGCTGCAACGAAGACCACAAAGAGTAGAGCAGTTCCAAGGGAACCAGGGATCTTTGTCCCCATACCTCCAGACCACAGCGTTGTCCAGTATGGAGCTTTTCGAGACCAACCCTTACTTCTTCCCTGACCAGCGCTTCTATGAAGGAGGGGACAATTACTTCCCCTCTCGTCTGCCTGGGGCGTATGACCAAACTGGGTACCAGGACAGGAACTCCATGATGGGCTTGTGTGGGAGTCTGTCTGGCGATGCTGGAGTCGGGGTCACAGGAACAGAGGACAAAGCCTCCCCGTCCAGCCTGTCACCTCACTCCGAGCTCCACTGCCCTGGCCAGTGCCTGCCCTGGGCCTGTAAACTATGCAAGAGGAAGACAGTGACCATGGACCGTCGGAGAGCGGCAACATTGAGGGAGAAGAGGCGTCTGAAGAAGGTGAATGAGGCCTTTGATGCTCTGAAGAGGAGCACCCTAATGAATCCCAACCAGAGGCTGCCCAAGGTGGAGATCTTGCGGAGCGCCATTCAATATATTGAAAGGCTGCAGGCCCTGGTGTCCTCCCTGAACCAGCAGGACACTGAGACAGGGCAGCAAGGACTGCACTACCGACCCAGTCCGGTCCAGCCCAGAGTGAGTAGGACACAATAGGGATGTGGAGAAGCAGATGGTCATATATTAAACACTGACAATAGAATCAATAGGCAAACAGAATGAACAGACAGCAAGCAGAGAAAGAGAAACTAGATCAGCATGAAAGTAAAAAAGCTCTACAATGTGTGACTCTGATTAACTGATTCACTCTAAAGCCTGCTTTGATTATTGTAGATACATTTTGATGTTTGAATTGACCAGATAAACTGGTCTGTTTGTCTGTGTACTTAGTCTGTGTCTTGTTATGTTCAGAGATTTTTAAAGTTAAAAGTTTCAATTTTTTTTTTTTTGGTCTATCTGAAGGGTTGAGACACCAAAAACAAACTGAGAAGAGAGGTGCAAAAATACAGCGAAAAATCCATTAACAGCTGTCACTGGCAAATAGTCTTGGTGTTGCAAGGTCTTTTATATAAAATGTATAACAGGCTACATATATAGAATATTATTGTCTTTTGCTGAGATTGGGCTCTTTGTGTAAATTTTGCATGCATTGGTGCTGTGTGTGGTTCACTACACTGGAGTGTGTGCTGTCTCTCTATGTGGGGCAGGGTGTGCCTGTCATAAGACAGAGTGACTGACAGCAACTTCTGTGTGTTCATCTCAATGGTAACAGGTGTCGTCGTCAAGCGAGCCCAGTTCGGGCAGCACCTGCTGCAGTAGCCCAGAGTGGAGCAGCACTCCAGAACAGTGCACTCAGAACTACAGCAGTGAGGGTGAGTACAGTTCATGCCCAGGCTCATTAGACTGCAGAAACAGATCAGTGCTCCCTCACACAGATACTGAGTGTGTGACTGGGTCTCTGCAGATCTCCTGAGCGTTGCGGATTCTCCAGAGCAGGGGAACATGCACGCCCTGACCTCCATTGTGGATGGCATCTCTGCAGCAGATGGAGTGGTGGCCTTTACTGTGGACATTCCCAAATAGACCCTCCACAAACATTGGACCCAGAGATGCGCACAAGGCCACAGACAAAGAGCAAAATGATATTTGACAGTGGAGGTTGATATGCAGTACCAAACTCCAGTTTAATTAATTTTTATCTCTACTGATCTAAGTGTTTCAACTTATGCTAAATTTTAAAATTTGTGATTGTAACTGTGGATCTATGGGTCTGCTGGTCAATTCCTCCTGTACACAGTGAGGCCTTATTCCCATTATTCCCTGTCTTATCCTGTGGTCCACACTTGCCTGTCAGATCCATGGGATCCTTGTCTAACTAGAAATCCAAAATGTTGCTGCATGAACCCAACACCTAGTTGCTAGAATTATATTTTGTTAGGCTTGTCTCCGTTTTGACAGAACCACAGAGGAATGACAAAACCTGATTGTTCGCTTTACTTAAGTTTTCCTCTTTTCGAAACCTTTCCCTGATCTTTCATTGTGTTTGTGTGTGTTTTTATGCTTTAAAAACATGAGTTTATTTGTGGGGCCAATATGTACCACAGCAGTTTTGACCAAGATCAGCTTAATTTAAACTGGTTATGAATGCTAGTGATGTAAATACGTTCCCTTTTTCTACAGAGTGGTTTTGCCATTTTATTTTTCATTTTTGTGCTAACTTATTTTTGACTTTTATAACTAAGATTGTTGTGTATTTGTAGATGTTCCAAAAAGTGATATTTTATGTCCAATTCTTGCAATAAAGATCATTTTCAATACATTGTTGTTTTTAACTAAAACAATATCAGTCATAACCTCAAAAAGAAGACAACACCAAAAATCTTTAAAAAACAGCTTTACTTATGTCTATATAGTGTCATAAATACAGTACACTTTTTTAAATTGCCAAATAATAAAATCTTGATTTGTCAGCATTGTTTCACACCTGGAATAAAGACACAGTACTCATAGCTGCCACATAGCACATTACACCTTTTAGACACCTCAGAAAAACTGTAAAATAAAAAATAAGATTGTACACTCATCCAGTACTTCACTTGTTCAGATACTGTGTTCTCATTGGATAAGGGATTGATCAGCCAAGAGTACTGACTGCTCACTGGCACATCTCCATGGCAACTAAACAGGAGGTGATGGGTCAAGATCCAACGAGTCCGTCACTTTGAGCAGTTTAATGTGGATATCATTGGCTGATGTTGAGCAGCAGTTTACAGTTTGGAGAGAAAAGTAAAGAATCAATAGACAGGAGCTACAATGTTCACACTACCCATCCACAGAGAAGAGTCATGGTCCCATGACTGGGGTCGGCCTTTCACACAGGTCCCTACAAGTCTCAAGCAGAGATACTCATTCGCTCACACATGCACGCTTCATATTAAAGGATTCTCTCTAATCTAGGCTACATAGTGTCATACAGAAGGCGAGAGAGGTGGAGAGAGGAGAGATAACAGCTACATAGTGTCAAAAGAGGAGGAGGAGGAAAGGAAAAGAACTGGAGAAGAGGAAAAGAGAGAAGTCTGAAATTGGACCCATGAACCTGTGAGGAGTCCTTGTAGAAACACATCCCCTCCTTAGTGCGTTCCTCCCACTAACACACACTTACAGCATACGGCAAAAGACACCCAGAGGCCCGACACAGAGAGGAAGAGAAAGAAAGAGCGAGAGAGAGAACAGTCACTATCGAATACAGGGCATTGGGTTTCATACAGCAATGATATTATATTGTTTTCCATATATATTTCCAATATATATATATTTCTATAAAAAACATAAGTCATCCATTTTATGTACAGAGACAACAAATGAGTAATACCTTGCATAACCGGTAGAAGGGCAATGTGCAGTGGGATCTGTCATTTATACAAGTATTCATCATTTCCAAGTCCAAATCCAAGACTGGTCACCATCCCTTTAAGTCTATTTTTTTCTAACACTAACCAAGTACTGTGTTTCTGAGGATGTGATTGGTTTGGACTTAGCTATGTTGAGACTATTAGAACCAGGACAAGAACCCACAGCTGAGACCAGGGGAACAGGAGCACAACACCACAACAACAAGGCTACAGGGAGCACTGGGTAAACAGGGAGAGACCGGGATGAGTCTCCTTTACAGCAGCGAGCGCAGCCAATGAGCACTCTCAAGAGTTCAAAGGTCAGAGTTGGCCTCTGTATTGCACGTGTCCGAAGGAGAAATGAGAGGTGAAAGGTGGGAGGTGAGGCTGGGCAACAAAGTGGTGGAGATCTCCCCTCAGTGACACCCAGGTCTCCCTCCTCAGATTTGGCATATCACTCTCAAAAGGCCGCAAGCATGTGTCCGTATAAGTAATGAGAATGCACTGAAAGAGGGAAGAAGGAGACAGGAAAGTGAGACAGGAAGAAGGAGAAAGATTGAACTTTTGCCTGCTACTTGGTTTTCCTTTGCCATGTAAATTTCCTAGCCTAAAATTTGTAAACGCCTGTATATGCATAGATGAAGTCCAGTATTAACTCTTCTTTTGTCAGCTCAGAAACATATCTGTTTCGTTAGCTTGCTAGATTTAGAAAACTAAAAGTATAAACCACAAAAGGCTCAAATTCTTCAAAAAAGTGAAGGGAGTTGAAAAGTTGGGTGACAATTCTTTGCTTTGAGCAGCACTTTTCACAATATGGGGGATATTTACTAAGCCTGTCATGAATCACTGTCAAATTTGCAAAAAATTACAGAATTTCAGTTTTTCAGTTTCGCATCAGATTTACCAACACCGATACTGTAAACGAGCACAGCTACAGCTGTGTTAATTTGAATACATCACCATTTAGGATCTGGTGCCTAAAGGCTGTATGTGTGGACCAAGAGGGAGTGTAGAAGAGAGTCTACATTTACAGTGACTGAACTTTAATATGGTTGAAGAAATCGACAAACATATTTCAGAGCTGCAGTCACAAAGTCTTCTGCCAGCCTTTTATTTTGACCAGTAAGTGAAACATGGTTTGACCTGAAAGCCTGTAACAGTCCCTCATGTTGTCCTCTGGTGAGTGACATGATTTCCAAACACCCTCTCCCATGTCAACCCTCTCAACACCCTCTCCCTTGTATTAAATCTCAGACTAAGAGCTGCCATGTTGACATTAGGGCCATAAATGTGACACCTGCTTTCTCCTGATGTTAAATTTCAGTTGCAATTCCCTCGGCTGCAGCGGGATAAATCAGGTGCTGAGGATATTTGAATGAATTCTTTCCTCCCTGATTGGGAACACCTTAAAAATAAATACTGCATTGCATTGCAGAGACCAGACATGCAAATTCCTGTGGTGACACTTTTTGCTTTTTTTCCGCTGCAAAACCCCACTGTGACTCCATAAATATGAACACATGCAATTTCACTGTTTAATGCCAAAAAATGAGCCTCAAATCCTTCGTAAATATGCCCATAAGTGTTGTCCCAACAGGGGAACTTTACAAGCCTTAACGTGGAGCTTCCCATGCTTGTAAGCTGATGGAACTTGAAGGACTTGATGTGGTTCTGCTTTGCTTTTCCACTATATTCTTCCACTGGTCGGTCACTGTTTACACGGGGGATGGGGATGCTCTCCTCACACACACACACACACACACAGCTGAGTAGAGCACATAATGCTCAATGTGTAGCCACACACTGTACTTGAAGCTAATACTTGAGACGTGACGACCCTCTCTCACCTCGTGTTCCTGGAACATGATTTAGTACTACCTCCTGAGGGATGCTGAAATTTAGCCCCAGGAGCCCCGTCTCTTGGAGAGCAGTGGAGTCACAAGCAAAACCCGGGAGAAGAGGTACAAGTTCTGTTATGTGGTTCCTACAGTTTAAGGCCTTATTGTTTACTGGCTAAAAGTTGGGCAATGCCAATTAAAAGTGCACCAACCTAAAATCTCACTCACATGTTCAGTAGTTTCAGGTAGTGTTTTAGCTTACCTGTTAGCATTAGCGCTCCTGTTAGTAAGCAGAGAGTAGTTAGCATGAATAGGTCCGCACAGCTGAGGGGTCGAGTCTTGGGGGCGCCGGGGGAGGAGCTTGACAGGATGTGGCACAGAGGGGTGTGAATACAGCAGGACAGAGATGACATGCAGTTAGTCAGTCAGTAGAAGCAGAGAGAATGGAAAGCACATAGCTACATGGAGAAAAATACATAGGCTAAAATAAAGCAGATTTTTTTGTAGTGTAACACACCTTCAGGCTGGAGCTGTTTCTTGGGCAGCAAATTCATCGAGGGTGGCATGGACATAGAGGGCATACGGAAGCCGGCAGGCAGCGTTTCCATAGAGCCCGCCATCATACCCAGCCCTGCCCCTCCCTCACGTGCCCGAAACCTCTTTCGCCAAGATGGAGAGCGTCGAAAAGACTTGTCATCCCCACTCTACAGACAAAGGGAGAAAAACAAGGTCAAACAATTTGCCCTTTTGCCACAATATTGTTTTTGATCAAAGCAGCAGCTTGAAGTGTCACCTCCTCTAGACGCCGGTCGGTCCCTAAGGCTAACAGGTTGTTGAACTCCCTCTCCAGGACCTGCCGTGCCTGAAAAACAGCACAGCCTCTGTGATCAGGGGACACAGTGAGTTAACCAACCATGATCAGAAATAAACAAGAACTGATGTTAACCATAAAATGAAAAACAATTCCTCTGAGAAACAGTAGTAACCTTTTTGTTGAACTGCCAAAAAAAAAATCACGTTAATATGAAACAGTTGGCAGGTAATCTGCAATGAAGCCTCTGACTGGTGAATTCTTTGGGAGAACAACCGAGCACCTTCAATCTGAGAACAACCAATACAGAATCTGAAGCAGTACTATATTATATTGCCAGGAAGAGAATGAAATTGCGACTGCACAAAAACCACTTTGTCAACAAAAAAACATTCATACAAAAAGCTCAACAACTGTGACTGTTGGAAGATGAACTGGTTCCAGAAAGGCCATAAAACTTGTAGTGAGCATATGGTCCTAATTAAGAAGTATTTAATGTGTGGAAATTGTGATAAAAATAAATATTATCGGTACAAATCTAGTGTTTTTAGCCAATATTCTACACAGATGCTTTATTTCATAATTCTTTAAGATTGCCCCAAGTCACTGCATGCTGAATGTAAATGGTTGTGTTTTCCTCTTATAACCACCTGTGTGTTCTGCATAGGGATCTGCAGGATAAGTGCTAGGCTGCTGTAATCGAAAGTCTCATCCAGAGCGATGAGCGCGCCGTGTACGCCACTTTCCAGCAGGTTGCCGCTATACTCCCTCAGACCAATGGTCTGGACCCAGTGGATCACCTGCTCGTTTGTCCACACTAATACATCTAAAGTAAAAGAGAGAAACAACTCTGGTTCATGGTACTGTGACCCAATGTCATATAGAGTATCAGCACATTATTATCAGCAATAAGAAGCAACTGAAAGAGAAGTAGAAAGTAGCAGAGAGATGAAGAGATAATAGTGTCACGCATAATACCAACTCACTGGCACACTCCCTTTGTTAATTTAAAGCACAGCTGTCAACCAGCTTTCCAAATTGGAACAGGCGGTGTGTGTGTGTGTAAACAGGGTAGCAGTCTGATTTGACACGACAGCTGAGTCAAGTTCATGTGCAGAGCTCAAGGTCAAAAGGGCGAGAAGACTGGCTAGATGTGTGTGTGCATCTACCACTCTTGGTACGTGGAGCTTTAAATCATCAGATTGAAGGCCTGCTTCAGCTGGCTTCTCAACAACGTAATGTGCAGCTGTTTCAATGCTCAGAGCAAATTAACAATATCAGTCAAAACCACAAGGTGGTACCCTGGTCTGATGATCTGTCTGCAAACTAGTGTTTGAACGTGTTTATATCTGTGTGCTTGCTTTTGCCAGTGTGTGTGTGTGTGTGTGTGTGTAAAGAGTACCTTTCATGTCGTGTTGGCTGTCCTCTCTCCTGCGGTCCAGGTCTTTCCTGTCATAATTGAGTCTCTTCAAGCACATAATCCCATATTGCAGACTAGCCCTGGTACACACACACACACATAAGCAGAACCAGAAACATAAACACCCACATGCACACACACAACCAGGGAACAAACAAGCTCACACAAATACACAGAAAGGAAAAGCACAGATGCATCATTAGTCTTCTCCTCTCCATTGCTGATCCAGTTAGCAGACGAAAGTAGAAGCTGATCAAACAGCAGCTAAGCTTAATGACATAGCTGCAGACCTATGGAAGCTGTCCACCATCTTGAGATGGCTCCTCAGGTCCTTCTTGGTGAGGTGGTCCAACATGCGCGCATCCACCAGACACTCCATGAAGTAAGAGCGGTATTGAGGCAGACCAAGGCTGGGCAGCCACTCGTTCCCTATCCATTCGTGATTCATGTCTCCATACGCCAGAGTCTATAGGAAGAGGAGTACATGATGTTACTCATTTGTGCAACAGAAAAAAAGACTGCTCTCTGTTTCAGGATTATATACAGGGTCGGAAAAGTACCCGTATTGCCCATGGCACTGATAGTGGAGGCGGGATACTTTTCCGTGGCCCACCATGAACTATAACCACAGGTGTTACTAACAACATTAACACTGCGCGTGGTGGCTCACTGTCATCAATGAACTGAGCCATTGTTAATGTTATTAGTTAGACCTGTGACTTTCCTGCTGTGACAAGTGGAAATGTTTACAGTGTTTTTAAATAACTTCTTTTGCTTAATTGTCAGTCTGAAAGGTTTAAACATGTTTGTAAACAAGATCTATTAAAATAACAAAAGCATAATATGTCCTACCATAAAAGACTAACCAAGGTAAAATTTTGACTAATTTACGTTGATTAATGCTGTCGCCTCATAGCAAGAAGGTTCTGGGTTCAAGCCCCAGCCAACCCGGGGTCTTTCTGTGCTGAGTTTGCATGTTCTCCCTGTGCCTGTGTGGGTTCTCTCCTGTGAGAGAAGGTGATTAGGATGCCTTTTTTGTATGTGTTAGTGTGTGTTCAGTGTGTGTTCAGACTATTGACTGTATATACTGTAAATACGGACGATTGAATCGCAGTGGCTTCACTTCTGGGAGCTGGCAGGCTGTCCATTTTTATATAGTCAGTCATTCAGACAGATGTTAGCAGATCTTTGACCTCACCTGTGCCCAGCTGCCCTCCTCATTCTCCTGAGTGGCGGCATGGTAGAGATAATACACAAGGTTATAGAGACAGAGGTATTCTGCACACATACACGCACAGTCATGCCTTAATATGGTTGTGAGGACATTCATTGACATTATGCATTCCCCAGCCCCTTACCCTAATCTTACCTATCACAACCAGATGCTTAATCTGAACCCTTATCCTAACACCTAGCCTAAACCTTATTCTAATCTGAACCCTGAAACTAAGTTTTAACACTCAAAAAGCCATTTGAGGTCGTGAGAACCTGCTAAAATGTCCTCACTGTGATGACATTGTGTAAAGAGGTTTCAGTCCCCACAGTATGAGTAATACCAGGCACACACTCACACTAACCAACAAAGCTAATTTTTGCTTCACAGCTAACCTCCAGTCATATCATTTACTGTACTTAACCATCAACACTCATTATTATTATTATCATTATTGGAACTTTTCATGGAAACACAGAACACATGACCGCAGGTTTCATCACTTGCATGCGACACCCACACATGAATACCAGCATGAGCACAAAAAATGCGTCAGCATGTGATGTAGTGTGTATTTAAAGGGGTCTTCTGGGAGAGGACATATGTGTGTCACGGTGGGGACAGTGGGAATGTGAGATAGTGTTTGGGTGGGGGAAAAATGGGGAGGGGGAGCACCCAGATGGTACTGACCGCTTTAGTGGAGGAAGCCAGGTTCTCCATCTCTTCATGAGTCACCCACACATTTCCGGACGACTGCTCAGAGGACGAAAACACACCCAAACGCACACATACACATACAAAAGCACGTATACACACGCAAAAACACACCAAAGAATGCATTTGCGTACATTTTCACACATACCGTCCCCCACGCACACACACACACACAGACAAAAAGTGTGTTGAGTGATGCCAAGGGAGGGAGTGTATTTCAGGCAGGTAGTCTGTAGCTATATCTGGCATTGTTTGTGAGTTGTTCTTCAATAGAACCCTGTGCAATTTATAGCAGCAGAAAAGGACAAGTCAACCTAGTCGATGGACGAAACCATCCTCTACTGTGGTCTAAACAGAAGAACAGGGAACAAAAGAGTATGGCACCATTGCCCCAGGGTGAAGAGTGCAGGTTAAGTATAGTGGTGTGGTGACGTTTTGTGTAGGGTAATGTGTTCATTTATTTGTCTCACTATTTGTGAATGCACATTCATTTGCATGAAGAAAGCAGTATATGTGTCATAGAGGTGTGCTGTATGTGGGGAGTATTACCGTTCTGGAGGTGAGAGGTGCAGAGGGGCTGGTGAGGGAGACCATCTCCTGGATGGCCAAGCGAAGTTTGAGTCGGTGCAGAGGGTTGCTGATGCCAATCTCCCTCTGGATCTCTGTATCTGACAAAGCTGACATGATAGCTCCGCTCTTCACATTAGCACGGCACGCTGCCACATACCATGCAGGCATACCGACCCACAGCTGGCGAGAGTCATCAAAATAGTCAACATCACCACCGTAAACTGTCAGATGGTGCAAATCAGGTTGTAATGGTCAGTCTGGTATTTGATTTCACTGTATTCCATTTTATAATAAATATAGCAACAGCCTGACATAAAAACTAAAAGCAGATAAGTGCAATACCTCTAGCCAGGAGACGACAGTAGGGCCATCCCACTGAGCAAATGGCAGACCTCTTTTCCTGGCATCTTCTAGAAGTTCGTGTCTAAATAGAGCATAGAAAAAGGCAGATGGAAAAGAGGACAATCAAAAAGAAAGCTTGATAAATGACTAAAATAATAGAAACAAAAAGTTAGATAAAGAAAAATGCTTTTACTTTTTCTTCATCCTACGGTCCCGCTCAGCTTGAGTGCCCAGTTTTCCAAGGGTCATAGTGTCACCGATCCCCATGTCAAAGTCTGAAATACAGCAAAACATTTATATTTCTGTAAATCCCACCCAATCCCACATGGAACCATGTAGCGTACCTGATAAGGCCGGTAGAAACTGTCCATCCCGACCCACTGTCTGGTCCATTCGACCCTTTTCCTTCTTCCCAAAGAATCGGCCAATAGATGACTTAATGCCTTTCTTCTGCTTGCTGCCATCAAACAAAACAGTGAGACAGGTTAGCAGGAAGAAATGAAATGTTCAGTCTGATATATCATTGTCAATTCTTACTTACATAGCCTAGTAATGGACTTTCAGGGTGTTACTCGGTTGATTTGTGGACCTTTAACATGTTCTGAAACGCTGTACAGTTATTTTTATTTCCTTAATTATGATTTTATGCAAAAATATGTGAATCTTTCTGGTGATACTTTCATAGTGGGTGGAAACATTACATCTAAATAAATCTGGTATGTTTTGTACCCATCCATACAGTGATCTACAGTATTTTACAGCAAAACCCCATTGTTTTGAAGAAGGTTTTGTATTTACTGGGGTACTGCGCACAGTGTAACTCAGAAGCTAACTGAGCTTTGTCTCTCTCAGTATCCTGGGTGAAACCTGTTTCCACTGTATGGTGAAGACCTGTGGCTTTGTTACAAAATTGACCTAACTGAACCTGTAGAGTTAGCGGAAGAGGTAAGAGGCTGGGAAAGAGCTTGTGTCTGTGTGTGTTTTTACCCTCGACCATCCTCTAGACTGCCTGTGAATTGAGCGAAATTGGTTTCCAGCCGTAAACTGCGGGGGGAGGAGGGAGGCGACAGCTCACACTTGATAGTAGCTTTATCCACTTCCACTGGAGACTGGAAGAGTCACAAAAGCAGCTGAGTCACAAAAGCCAGCCAGACAAAAAACGCAATGCAATATTACCTGTGTATGCAAACTTACTGCTACTTTCCTGCGGTGTTTCCTCAAATCGCTGGGCTATCACAAACAAAACACCAAACGTTATAAAAGAAGCAACGTAATTTTGTTTATGATCAACTCACTGCTGTTTGTGTGTGTGTGAGACAGATTGACTGACCAGAGTCATGATGCCTAGATGGTGGCTGGCGTTGCGTGCATGGTGTTTAGGTGTAGAGTGGCCACTGGTGGGTGGGGAGGTGGAGGATGCCAGGGACTGGGCGGTAGCTGAGGTGGGCAGGGCCCGGGGTCGAAGTGTCACGTTGAGTCCATCCATGCTGCCGCTGTTCACACGAGACTCAATCTCATCAGAGCGCAGGTCTGCTGATTCTCTCTCCACCTGTATCATCCTGCAGACATACACACATTTATCACCATAGTTTAATTAATATATACACCCTGTTATTCTGCTGTAATAAAGTAATTTATAAGCCATAACATATTTAGCTTTTTTTTTTTTATTGTTCTTTGGGTAGGCTTCAAACTTTGATCTCTTTATTTTCAGCAAATCTGAGAAATAATGGCTTTTTAAAAAATAGAATTCTGAAAAAACCAGTTCAAATTCCATTTAAAAACACAATCATCCTTAACTAGTTCAAAAATAAAAACACCATTTGAACAACAAAGATTGTATTATTTCAAGAGAGTCTGCCTCCTCTGCAGCATAATTGACAGCTATTTTGCATTTTCTCTCCAGAAGCATATTTTGAGGTGTCACAAGAGGGCCTTGATTACTGTAAACGGCAATAAACACTGTCCTCTTTCAGCAG
>NW_018127898.1:2131381-2135088 GCF_001952655.1 Monopterus albus | reverse complement strand
TCTAATGCCACTGTCAGTTCTTGTGCATGCTGTCTGGGCACAGGCCTTCATGTATTGCATTAACAAGACGCCATTCTTCAGTGTCTATCTTCAAAATGTTCTTCTTGTAATTATTTGTTGTATTATCTTTCATACTTTGTTCTCTTCTCTGCATCATATTTCTTGCTGCTGCACTGATTCTCTTTAAGGGAATCATGAAACTACCATGTGCTATAATCTAATGTGCCTGCAATTTGTCACCTGATCTCTTCGTTGATAGCGTCAAGCTGCTCCTGCAGCATGAGGGCCAGAGTCTGAGCGTCTGATTGGCCACTCGGAGAAAGCAGGGCAGAGCTGACGTCATCATCCAGGTCTGACTCTGCCTCAATGTCGCTGCCGAGGAGGTGGCTGACGCTCCCGCGTAGAGAAGGGTAGTCCTGTTCAAAAACGGCACACACCTGCACACAACAGATACACAAGTTTTTGCACCAATTAAAGAACCTATACAATATAGTATATGAATGAGTCCTGATTAAATGTGCACATGTAAAAATACAACAGGACACTTGTAGAATTAGGTGCTGGTTATGAGAAGGATGATGGATGAACAGGAAACTTACATCAGACAGCATGTCCATGGCGGCAAGTGAGAGATAGACAGAAAGAAAGAGAGGTTAGTAGAGAATGGTAGGTTAGGCATGAAGATCATCAGACATCTGCCATGCACTGACACTTACTGGCAAAGCAGACATGAAGTTAGATAAAGCACTAGTAAGGAGCTGCATGTGGTTAGAGGAGTAGTTGACATAGTGTATGATCTTCTGATCTGTAAACTGGACATTTTGCTGTGTATGTGAAGAGCTGTGTGGTTCTTTTGGCTTGATAAAGAGCACCTTGTTTGGGTCGTCTCGTAACGCTGACAGTCTGCCCTTCTGTGCCCGCCTGATCACAGTTGTGCTGTAGTGGCCATCTTGTCCCTCCACCACAGAGAAGCGAAGGTCACTGGAGCTACCCAGGTGAGACCTGGGAGTGAACAGATGACTATCAATAATGTCTAGCCGTATGTTAGAGGATGATTGTCAGGTTTGCTCGGCCGCTCTGCCTCCCTCACCTTTCCTACTGTCTCTTGCCCATTAACACTAATCACGTTCACCTGTTCCTCACTCCCTTATCACCAGCTGCACTTGATTAGGTTGCTCACTATATTACCCAGTTTCACTCCTCAGTCACTTGCCAGTTCGTTCTTGTCTCTAGGCCATTTTTTCTCCATGCTGTCTCGTTTTTTTTTTTTTTGTATATTATTATTCCCTAGCCAGCTACTGTTTTGTGTTCTCCCCGTAGACTGTTCCTCCGGACCGTGGCTCCACTCTCCCCTCCCAGGCAGGTCAATGCTCAGTCGCCTATCTGTTTTACTATTGTCATCATCTCTCTGTCTCTACCTTCAGTAGCCACCATCACCACCGACCAGCCCAGGAGTGACCCAGACTACGCAGCTCAGCCCAGCTCTCCATCTCCTCACCTCCTACTGTTGGTCAACACCCGGTTACTACTCATCAACAGGACTACGCACTATTTCCCTCTGTGCATTTTGTTATTTCTCATCATCACTGTACATAATAAATCACTGCTTGCATCGAAGTTGGCTACATAGGTCCGCCTCTTTCTTGTTCGCTCACTGACAGGTGCGAATGGCACATAACAGTGAGTATGTATGGAATAGGTGCGTCTGTATGTACCGAGGGTGGGTTCCATCTCCAAAAGCCCCACTGCGGCGCTTTAAATGGTCGATCTCATTTCTCAGCTTCTCAATCTCTCCAATCAGCCGTTCCTGAGGGAGAGTGAGGTATTAAGTACCAATACCTATTCTAAAACACAGCTCCATTACAAGTAAAAAGTAAACAGTAAAAGTCTACATAAAATGTAAAAGTCTAGCATCTAAAATGTTACTTAAGTAAAAGTACAGAAGCATTACTAGTAAAACACAGAGTATCAAAGGTAGTTATTATGCACGAGGTTTGACATCTGGGGATATTACCTTTTCACTTTCTTGCCAAAAGTGAGAAGAGCAACACCACTCTCATGTCTTACTGTAACTATAAAGCTACAGCCAGCTGGTTAACCCAGCTTAGCAACACTGGAAACATGGGAAACACTTTGCTTGACTCTATTTAAAGATAAAAAAAAATAATCACCTAGTCACTGTACCAGGCTAGAAAGTAATCTTGCACATAACAAACTTGCACTTACCATTACTTTGGTTTTTGTCCAAATAAACAAACGAGCTAGCTATGTAGCTATGATATATTTACAGTGATCCGCGTAGGTGCTGCTCAACTAATCCCTTGTTTCCAGTCTTCACACAAAGCTAAGTTAAATGGCCTGCAGTGGTTATGTGATTCAGTTCATTCTTACTGACCCTGGTGTGGTGAAATTCTTCCAGCTGTTTCTGGCAGTTTTCGAGGTCTTGAATAAGGGAGTTCTAGGGAAAAAAAACAAAGCCTTGTCAAAACAAATCTGTAGAATGTGTGTTGTGCTGTTTATTCATTTGTCCTTAAAGGAAATAAAAACAACAACATGAGCTGCTGCTGCTTAGATGAATGTGTGTGAACAGGCCTCGCCTTGTCCTCCAGGGCAGCCATGCGTTCTTTCAAATGGAGCTGCAGTCTTTCATTGGACTCGGTGAGCAGACGGTCCACAGTGTCAGATAAACGTTTGTTGTGCTCCTCATTCATTTTCTCCCTCTGGCGAGCCTGATGAGCATAGAGACAGAACCAGACAGGATGGAATGACATCATCATTTTTTTCTTTCTTTGATACACACACTCTGTCTGGGTGT
Organism: Monopterus albus; assembly: GCF_001952655.1. Classification (NCBI taxonomy): domain Eukaryota; kingdom Metazoa; phylum Chordata; class Actinopteri; order Synbranchiformes; family Synbranchidae; genus Monopterus; species Monopterus albus. The sequence goes on along the minus strand of NW_018127898.1, from coordinate 2,132,273 downwards.
AATCAATGAGCTAATCAAGCATCTCTGCATGGATTAAAGGATGAAGTGTGCATTTAGTCCAAGATCACCAGCTGCCAGATACAGGTCTTCTTGGCCAACAATGGATCTCACAGCCAGAATGAGTTAATTACAGTAATTTATGTGATCATGAAAAGGGGTTAAACGCATTCTGTTTAATGTGATGTGCTGTACTTAATATGCATTCTAGAGCAATTTCATTAAACTAAATTAACACAGACACACATAAGCATCATCAGACGCCTTCATCAACTAAATATAGTGATGAAATTACCGAAAGAAACACACAAATTAGTCTTGGGTGAATTATTCAGGGTCTAAAGATAGCAGCCAATCATTCTTGTGGGGGCAGAAGGAGAATGTGATACAGCAAGTGGATTTGGTTCAGATTTGTGCAACAATGCACCGGGAAAATGGAGAGGCTTTCTTATGTGTGTATGCCCTGTGTGTTTGTGTATGCATAAGGGAGCACAGAACTAAGTGTCAAGGCATCCAACTAACGTGGAACATCAGCCCGTGCACGCAGATGTGCATGGATACACACATCATAGTGTGAGGTCAAAGAAACCCTACATAATTGTTGCACACACACACACACACACACACACCCTGAGTAGCTCTTGGTTCTTCTCCTCCAGTTGTGACTCCAGCTGTCTGAGCCGCTCCTCCACATTGCCATGGCGCTCCTCAGCCTGCAGGGGGAGACACATGTAAGTACAACTGCTGCTATAAGCTCTGTGTTTTAGTATAAAATTGTTTTGTTTTATATTTGTATTTAGCAATAAATCAATGTTTTATTTTGTCAGTATCTGTTGCTATAGTTTCTACAGCTGTGTGTGTGTGTGTGTGTGTGTGTGTGTGTGTGTGTGTTATT
>NW_018127898.1:2102222-2131367 GCF_001952655.1 Monopterus albus | reverse complement strand
TGGAGAGAGCTGCCACTCTCTGTGCCAGTTCAGCTTCCACCTCTGGCAGTGTCTCAGCCTTTCTCATGGTCTGAGCCAGTCTCTGCTCTGCCATCTCCAGCATCTCCTGCAGCTGGCGCACCTTCTCCTCGCTCTGACACACACACACACACACAAATACAGGAAAAGGACATTAGTGTGATCACAAGAGAGGTGTAATCAGTGTAGTGCAGCATGTGAGTAGCAAGGACATGGCACATGGACCTGAATGGAGGATGTTACTGCTGTTCCCTGTGTGGAGCTGAAATCAGATTTTCTATGAGCTACACATGAACCTTTGAATGGGCTGCTTCTATTTCTCAGCTACTCAGCTGAATGATTAAAAAAAAAAAATCTTCAATACATTGTCACACTTTTGACACTCTTTTGAGCTTTATTATGCATGGTTGAGGCATGAAATATTAAAATGCTGCAACATTAGCCTGAATCCATAACTCATGTCACCTTGCATCAAAATAAATGTGACATTTTGTATCAATTAACAACACATTAGGATTGCAGCACAACCAAGAAAGCCTGAATACTCACATTAATGACACAGCACATTCATAAATATTGATTTAGTCCTTATGTGAGGGTTCATTAACTGGTTTGTTGCAGAGCAGTTTTCAGTGCTCAGCTTAGTTTAATGTAACAGGATGGGACGTTAGAGAAAGCAGCCATCATCTATTTTCAGTTAACCTTTTCAACCATTTTCTCAGAAAAAGGTTCATTATGTACAGTTTAAACTTGTATAAGGTTTGTCTGTGTCTGTTACCTGGCGGTGCAGGGAGTCCTTGGTAGCCAGTTCATTTTCCAGTTTGTCATTGAGGTCGTGGATGTGTGTGGTCTCCCGCTGGGCAGCCAGGTAGCGCTTCTCTAACGTTGTTATCCTCTCTTCCATATCCTCTCTCTGTGGGTGCAGAGAAACAACAACAACAGGAAAATGATGAGAGAAAAATCAACAGCAATGTGCACCATGAGGCCAAGAGCCATGCCTGGTGTACTTTATCTTTACATGTATGGCCAAATTTTGTTGTAATTACATGAAATGAAATAAATGTATGCCTGTTAAACATAGATGTCCATTAAATAAAGACATTCATAAAAGTGATGCAAAATGAGTAAAAAGGGAAACAAAATTGCTAAAACCAGATACAAATCAACCACAGGATAACACTAATTGAATACAAATCATGTGCTCGGTCAGTGTGTACTCCTAGAGGTGTAGGAGAAGTAGGGGCCCTTTCCATGTCTGTGCCCAGGGGCCCATTGTGTCATGACTTGTCCATGGCAAAATATACAGCTAACATTAAATAGTACACCTGTACTAACTGATAATAGTGAAAAGCTGTCAAATAGTTGTGGTTTTTTTCAAAACTGAACTCAAAAGTTGACAGACTGAGATTTACAAAACCCTGTTTTACTTATTTTGCTTTAAAAATGATTGTATGTCCCTGGTAGTTGCTATAGATGGTGTGTAAAACACAAAAACACAACACAATATTGCGCATGTTCAGCCTGTCTTAGCCATCTGCTATCATGCACAGTTTCTCTGTAGGAGTGAGAACTCTCTGTGGCATAGGAAACCAAAGTGTATTTTTTAACAATGATTAACAGTGAGCAGTGCTTTAATATAGAGCTGGGTTTTCCCCCACAAAACAGCAGAATGTTACATTTTATTAGCCTTTTACTTAAAAACCTAGTTGTTGTTGTAGTCTGCTGTTGCTGAGCTTGTTCCCAGAACAAAAGCACATTTTCTTTACTCTCACCTCTCTCTGCTCCCTTTGTTGCTTGATTGACAGCTCCTCGCTGCGGCTCAGTTCTCGGCGTGCATTTGTGAGTTCTGCCTCGAGCTCGGCCACACGGGCGTTCAGAGAGGCAGAGTGCTCACGGCTCTGGGCCAGCTCCTTATTGGTCCGATCCAGCAGCTCCTGAAGCTCTGACACCCGGCTGCCATCATCATGAACGTCTATGGAGCCATTGGGCAGTCTCTGTAAAGTGGAGGCACCAATTAGTAGATCGACTGTATATACACTGTATATACATTGTCACGTTAAATGTATTTTAGGACTGACTAACATAGATAATGCTACTGAGAGTTGTAGAACTGATAAAACTGAATGACCTACATAAATAAAAAGTGTTGGTTATTATGTATATGGGCGTGTGAGATTAGGCTGCCATGTTGGTTTTTTAATGTTGTTTCTCTTCTCTCCAAAACTATTCCAGGGCTTTAATTAAACAACCTTCAGGGACACATATTCAGGCAGACAACACAATTGGCAGCCATAGTTAGTGGATCCTCCTCTGCTCCCTCACGTTCCCATTTAGCCTGCTCATGAATACCTTACACAAACATAAAAATACACCAACACACTGAAGGAAATAGAGGCTGTCTGGGATCTACGCATCATCATACCAAACACAGAGACTCATCTCTTCACTAGCCCTCCTTTACAGCCTCGTTATGTTTAACCTCATGCACTTGCAGACTATTCTAACTGACAGAGCCTTAATCACTAGCTAGATGAGGTCACACTAAGAAGAAAGGATTCTGTAGAAGAGGAAAGGGCTATGAATCAAATTACAAGTTAAATGCCGTGGTGGTGACACTAAAGTCATGGGACCATGGTATTTATTTTATAGCCTAATAATAGCTTTTTATTTCTGGCAATTGTATAAAAGTGGTATTAACTTGTGTAGATTATCTTGCTGAACCAAACATGCAAGTGTCAAAAACTGTTGTTTATCAGTGAACTTATTTTCTGCAACAATCCAAAAGCCTATGGAAAAATCTGATTGGCTTTTTGTTGAGGGAACCAAAGTGACACTAACTTCTGGGTTGGCATAAAAACATCATCTTTATGGTACTCTATTGGGTACAGCATGATACTCTTGGTTATAGTTCCTACTGCAAAAGTACACATGGTTTTGATAATTTGATTAGGTTTTGAATAAAAATATCCTGGCTTCCTGGGGTGCTGGTTGCAACATGCGGGTGACTGTCAGCAGCGGGTGTCATAGATAAATATCCTGAAAAAGTACGTGCTTGTACAGTTCACACTCCAAGACACCTACAGTAAATACACCCTTCTAACCAGTTCTCTCATCTCTCATCTGCCTTGCTGCCTGCGGCCATACTTTGATGAAATCATCTCCCTGTTTTCATCATCCCTTAATGGCAAGCTATTGATTTAGCAACTTTCATCATTCTTTAAATAAAACATATTATGACAGTTTAGTTTTCTTTTTGCCTTCCTTATCTCTAAACCAAAGAAACAAGAGCTAAAGTTAGGGCTTCTTTTACTCCCTGGCTGCAAGGCCTGTTTAGAGGAAGGAGATTTCCATGCAGATAAAAACAAGCTCTGCTGTTTAATCATGTTGCTCTCTGTGGCTGAACCCAGACAGTGTTACATAATGCGCACTTGTCTCAAGCCTGGCCTCAAAGCAGGACTGGCAGAACTTGAACAGAGAGCAAGGAGGAAGTATGTTACATTTAGCTCCATTCACCTGTGTCATGTAAGGAGATGTGTTACTGTAACGTGTGGGAAAAGGACCAAAAGAAGATTAAAAAAAGTGACTGGCAGCCAGGCAGGCAAATGCTATAGGTAGATATAAAACAATGGCACAGTGAGGGAGACCTTCCATGTAGGTTTAGATCCATCTGTTCGCTCCACTGAGTCACCATCCTTCCTTTGTCTCACCATGTTCAACTGCAGTGTAGGTTAAAGAGAAAACAATAAGTACAATGAACAAACTCACACATTTACTACCTTTTCTTTTTCATCAGTGAATCCCAGATCAAACCTCAGCCTTCCAAAGAGAATACTGCCTCGGACAACATGCACTTCCAGATTTTACATAACTTCAAATATGAATTAGAGTGAGACTAGATGAGGAAGAGTTCACTACAGTGAGGGTTTGTGGCTCTTCTAAAAGGAGTGTGATCAGTGCAACTTAGCAAGCTTTGACTTTAAATCTTACATTCAGCTTTAGAATCATGTTATTTTTAGAAGAAATTCTTTAATGGCTATTTTAAATAGAAGGTACTCACCTGTGTGTGTGTGTGTGTCTGTATGTGTGTGTGTGTGTGTGTGGGCTCAGATTACAGCTCCTCTCCTGCAAGGGACTGAACAGATGTTCTCTTAACCAGTAACCACACATACACTCACACACACACACAGTCTCACACACACACAGACATTCACACGCCTCACCTCTTGTGTGGTAGCTGCTAGCTGTCCCTCCAGTGTAGCCACCCTCTCCAGAGCCACCCGAAGCCTCTCACGTACCTAGCAAACACACAAAGAGCACACACATCACCACAAGAAACATGAGGACACACTTCTGTAGAAGCACAGCAGAGAGTTTATCTTCTCCGTAAACTGTCAGTCTAGTCTTGGTTGTTTTTCTGTCTTTAATTGTGTTTTACTTTTATTTGTTGATTTCATAGTAAAATAGTAAAAAGAGCCTAAACAACACTGTTGACATCTGATCAAAAATTAAACTTATAGACATGGAGCAAAGGAAAGTCTCAGGTGTTTTCGCCTCATCTGAACATTTTCCCTGTTGCCATCAGAGTGTTGTTATGTTCTACCTGTTTGTAAAACTAATCTTTACTCTAAATCAGAGTAATTCAACTTCTAAATGTTTCATCGGTCTTGAGTAGTGTTGGTCAATGTTTTACAGTAATTATCTCTGTGTTGCATTATTTTGTTATAATGACTTGTGTGAGCTGCTCCAAATGAACTGGCCCTGCTGGGATTAATGAAGTTGTTTTGTTGTATTGTATAGTATTGCCATGGTGCGAACTTGCATGTGGATGCATATAATTTAGGAAAAGAGATCCGGAGAGATTTGTTTGGTTTCACAATTCATATCTTTAATTGATTTTACTGGTTCAACACATTCTCAAATAGTAGCTACCTCAACTGAACAATGGAGCAGTTTTATTATTTTTAATTTCCCTGTTACTGTATGGAAATATATTATAATATATTATATTTTAGGATGTTCTCCCTGTTTTGTCATCTGTTTCCAGTTGCTGTTTTAATTTGCTGTTGCTGTTGTTTGCTGTTAATGCAACTGTGGTGGGTAAAATCACTGCACAGGGAAAATTACTGCAGTGCCAAAAATCATTTATTAAACAATATTATTGAAATGTGATTGTGATTGGGAAACGGGATCACCTTGTTAGTCTTTTAGTCTTTTGTCACTCTGCATGGGAAGTCAGGTAGTCTGGTCAGGTCTCCCCCCAGGGTCTTCACTCCGCTCCTGATCAACCCCCCTGCTACTTTTTATTTCCATCTCTCTCCTTTACATTCTTTCCTTATTAGCTCAGCCCTGCACTGTCATCTCCTTCTTTGGGGAAAACTCCTGACCACCTGACTTCCCCCTTGAGCAGCACAGAAAAAATAGAAGGTCGCTGACCTTTCCTAGTTACACCCGCATTTTACTATCCTAACACTAGAAGTCTATTTTAATATCTATTCTGAGACATTTATGTAATATATCCCATAACACATGTTAATCAGGAATATGTTAACAAAGGATTAACTACTAGACTTATCTTGTTTGTTTTAACCACTACACAACCTAAAGACTTTCTCCTCTGTGTTAGAATAAAAGGCTTTCAGCAATAATCTCTTCCATCTAATGATGGACTTTTACTCTGAAACTCAGTAAGTGCTGAGGTTCATTAACAGCTTGACAATGAGACAAAGAATAACAAACCCAAACTGATGAGAATTAATTAGAGAAGGAGGACAAACTAGGCACAGCCACGTGTTGTGCATGACAGGACTCTGTTATTTCTCCCTGCATTTCTCTGTTAGAACAGACCACAGCCCTAACACGTATCTATGTGTGTGTGTGTCCACCTTTTCATCCAGTGCCTTGTGGTGTTCAAAGAGTGACTTCAGAGCTTTGAGGACCTCCACCTCGCTGGAGACTCCAGATGGTGGCGGTGCTTGTCTCTTCACCACTGTCATCCTCAAACTGCGCTCGTGACGAGACACCAGACACTCCAGGTGCTCCAACAGCAGCTACAGTGTGCACACGTGCACACATACACACAACCAAAGAGAGTTTAGAAACATTATTTGTTTTCCTCAACGTCACCGCACACTTGCCACCACATATACACAAGCACACACTCAACACAGACACACAGACAAACACACATACCCTGGTGTTGTTCCTTTCAGCTTTCAGCTCAGATATTTCCTCCTCTTTTTCCAGCAGCTGCTCCCGGCATATGTTCAGCTCCTTCGTCAGGGTGGCAAACTCCTACACAATACACACATAACACCTATAATCTATCACTGATCAAGATAATAGGCTCTACTTTTTTGAAACCGAACAAATAAGCAGCTGTAATCTCGTGATGTGAGCACCAGTGGGTGTGGCTGACCAGTTTCTGCAATTTTGGGTGACCACAGGCACAAGCATGCTCCTGGCACAGAGTAGCACAGGACACTGCTCATGCCTGTGAGAGGAATACTTTATCAGTGTGCTGAAGTTGGGGCAGACTATCTATTTGGGATTTGCCCTTTCCAGTAGTCAGAATTATTGTACTGAATATCAAATATCTATCTATCATTTTCTAGTATATCTTTCTGGTACAGAAAATATTATGAACTGTTCTGATCAAAATGTTATGACATAACTGGGAGCTGTGAGGACATTTCTTTTTTCTCTGACAATCAAAAACACCCAGATGATGATACAAGGACTTTTATTGTTAAACTGAGAACAGATTTTCCAAACAAAGTCTTAGCTGTGTGAGAAAAGGGGTATTTTATTCGAAACCCATTCACCACACTCCTCAGTGTTGACAGAAGGCTATGCACTGAAGCTTTTAAGCCCTTGCAGTGCTGCAAATGTCCTTTACAGCCAAAATGTGACAGATGAGTGACTTTACCTTGCACCACAAAAAGCTTTCTAGTCAGTTGTGATCCACTCAGTCTGTAAGGCAAATTGCATGTTTAAAGCTATTTTCCATCACTTTGTGCAAACTGATGGCATTATAGGGTAACAGACGCCTTGGTCAATATGATAGTGCATCATAGTGTAAACATGACAACAGGATAACATCAAGTAGTTTTATCAGTGAAAACATTAGAGGTGCAGCAATAACAATCACAGCAATAAAAGCCACACTTGTGTCAGCCAAAATATTGTTTAAAGTAAAAGAATAATTCAGCATCTGGGGAAATGCTTGGGGAATTGTTGGCTTTCCTGTTGAGAGTTAATTGATAAGATTGATACCAATCTCATGGCTGTGTGGAAAATATGAAGCTGCAGTCAGCAGCCTGTTAGCTTAGCTGGGCAAAAATACTGGAAACAGGGAAACAGCCAGCCAAAGGTGAAAATAATCCACCTGCCAGTACCTAAAGCTTACTAACAAGTTATACCTGGTTAGTTTAATGAGCTTTAGAGATGCAGATTTTACTCTTGGATAGAGCCAGACAAGCTGTTCCCCTTGTCTCGCTAAACTGAACTAACTAACACTGATTTGGGTCTATTTTTAGCCACCTAAGCTGTACTTAAATGAAACATTACACTTCCAGTACAAAACTCTACTCTTCCTGTACCTCTGCTGTTTGGTGCGCAGTGCACTACTTCATGTGGTTTCTCAGCTTTCAAGATAGCAGCACCGCTTTTTCACAGCTCCACAAACAACCACATCCTGCAAATCTGATGGGCATTGTATGCTCCTTTAGAGCTAAGGGATAACTCCATTAACTTTAATAGCTTGGGAGAACACTGTGATGGAACTGCAGTTCTATTGTGCCATGTTTGGTTTTTACAGTAAATAAACTTTAATGGCAATTCACTTGGTTGCCTTTGAAATCACAGTGGCCAAAGGTCTGTGAAGACAAAAACAAGTGATCTTGAAATAGCTGGCCATAAATCAATAAGAGAGCATTTAAAAATGTAACCAGGGCAGTTACACGCTTTTCTGTGACTGACAGCATACTGTGCTGATGTCTATAAACCTGATGTCTACCCAGTTACCATGGAGAAAGAACTTTTAAAATATTTGTAAAGCATTGTCCTAACGTTTATAATATCAGATGTCTTGTGCTGAAAACAATTAGCTTCATTTGCTCATCCTGCTTAGACACATTTTAGCAGTGCAAGCTAATCCTCACATTCCTCAGATCAGTGGAAACGCTGAAATGTCAGTCCCTATGTTTATGCTATTAATATGTTAGTAAATGTCTTGCTGTTGTTGAAGCAGTCAGTTCTTATGGCAGAAGCCATTTCTCAGTCTCCCAGACAGATACAGGATCCACTTGTCCATTTGATTATTGATACAATTATCATGCCTATCATCAATTACATTTGAACTTTGGGTCATCAGTGACAAGCGTGCGGTGTTGTGGCTCTTGTACTTTGTATGTCTGCGTGTTCTTGTACTTGCTACATAGGGAGGACCAAAAAAAAAAATGTTTTGCTATAGAGTGAGGACATTTTTGGAAAGTGAGGACATTTTGGCCAGTCATCACTTTCTTAAACACCTTTTTGAGGGTTAAGACTTGGTTTTATGATTCAGGCTAGATTTCGGTTTAGATTAGGGTTAGGGTTATGGAGTTAATCCCAGCTGACACTAGGCGAGAGGCGGGGTACACCCTGGACATTTCACCAGTCTATCACAGGGTGACACTCAGAGACAGACAACCACACACATTCACTCCTACGAGCAATTTAGAGTCACCATTCAACCTAAGCTGCATGTCTTTGGACTGGAGGCTCATTTCAGTGCAGATATCAAACAAAATGATGTACTGTAAACTTGTGAAAACTCAACCACACCTCCATTACTGTAACCTCCAGGCCTCTGTGATAGTTATCAGATGCACTAACTGGTTTTCTTGGTTAGCAGTCAGAAGAGCATTCTGCATGTCATCAGTCAACGTGTCATTCCTGTGCTTTTAGTGTTTGTCCTGATAACTATTGAACTGACCTATAGTGTTTTACGGTACTCCACTCTATGGATGGGGTATAGCAGCAACATTACGTCAAGTGGGACACACAAGACACACACTGTCAGAGCTGCGTTATCAGTAAAAATAACCCTGCATGCTTACATACATTGACACACATACACAAACACACGTATTCCCGGAACCCTACTGACCCATTGTGCTACAAGCAAAAAACAAGACAGTGAAGTGGGTGAGAATAAGTGAAGAGGAAAACGAGAGGGAAGGAGTGATAGAAGGAAAGTAGGAAAATGGCTCAGCTTGTTCATCTTGCTTTTCCTTGTTCCTCAGGGATGCACCAATAGACAGGAGCTCAGCCCAAATCCACCAACAGATGCTAGAGCTCACTGTCTCTTTCAATCATGGATGAAAAGGCTCAGCAGGCCACCTCTAGCACTCTCTGGTTCATCTTTTGGCCTATTTGGATCTGTGTGCATTTCCCAATGAACTGCTTCGATGCTCAAAAAAAGCAAAAAACTGGGAGAAACTCACACTGCCAAAGGTTCAGTAACTTTTGATAGTAGCATTATGTAAGAGTACAGACAAGTGTTATATATAAAATATAACACCCCGCTGTCTAAAACTTCTCCATTAAATTTCTCATGAAGAGCTGTCTAATACCTTCCCTCTGGCAGTTTTGGCTTTTGTTCTGTCTCTTACACACTCACTCACATGCACACACACTCTCTAACACAATGCCCACATTACAATCCTAACCCCAAAATCATGTGGGCTTTGAAAATCCCTGGATGTTTATTCAACTTCACATAAGAGTCAGATACAAACGCGGCTCTTTCACAACACAACATCGACATCTGTCAGAGAGTATATCATACAGAGAGCAAAGAAGGTTTGGTGTCTCTGAAGGAACGCTGCTCTTCTGCCTCCAGCCACGGGGTGCGAAAGCAAGAGGTTACCAAACTCTGCTGAGCCCAGACATTGTAAAAGGATTTCTCCCCTTTCCCTTCTTTAAGCAGTTTGGGATTAAAAGATGAAAAAATGCTGTGTGTGTTGGTGTGTGTATGACGAGAGAGAGAGATAGCGCAGTCAAATAACAAAAAGAGCGGAATAACTATACATTCAATTTCTCTCACATGCAGACACACTCCAAAAAAAAGGCTTATTGTGAGTGTGCTTATTCTTCTATATGTGATTCTCTGTGTGTGTTTTTTGCTGTGAATCTGTGTTTGTAAAGTATACAGAGGTCGACACTGTGGAGTAACTTAGAAGTAACTTAAAACATGAAAGTTTAAACATTTGATTTTGGACCTTGTTACAAATGTGTGTGTGATTGTCTCTGATGCTGTGTGTTGGTTGGTTGTGACAGACTGCCTCTTGTTGTCAGTCTTATAATCATTTATGAATACTATTCATGAAGACTGCATACAGTCCCGCACAATTTCAGTGTGTTACCTGTATAAATTTTCCTTTTTAATGTCCACTAAGGATAGCTAAACAGGCGTGAATGCAAGAGAAGAAATGATTAGGTGCTTTAGTGTATAAAAGGCTACATTATAAGGCTGTTAAGAAGAAACAGCTATGTGCAGTCATCACATATGTTTCCGTGCTCATGTTGTTCTTTTGCAATATGTTTTTTGTTTCTCAGTAAAGTGACCAAATGTATTTTACCAGCACTTAACTATACTGCTGCAGTGCAACCAGACAATCTGTTGTGCTTTGTATAAAATAACTTTTCTCCTTTAGCAAACTCTTTTCCTCTAACAGCACCAGACAGTTGTTTTTAGAGTTGCTCTCTTTGCCCACACACAGTGAAACCTTCAGCAAGTTCACATCTGTTCTCTGCAGGTTGTTGAAACTAAACTGTATACAACAAACCATATTACCATTCATTGCCAACCAACTCTGAAAATTAATTTAAAACTACAGAAACAGTATATAAAGCAACTTACTGAGAGACACATGGCATTTAACTTAACTAAAGCAACAGTACTTCTGCTATGTGTGGGTAGATTAATAAGACTTAAGCCACTGACGTCCACCAGAGCTTGAGAACGATGAGGTGGAGCATCTTCTCTGTGAGCATCAGTTAGTGTCTCCACAACTTCCTGGATTACCAACCTCCTGATAGACAGGCCACAGTGTGTACGGGGATGTGTGTCTGAACGGGTGGTTAGCAGCACAGGTGACTCTCCTCTCACCTCACCTCTTCACCACTGACTTTCAGTACAACTCTGAGTCCTGTCACCTGCAGATGTTTTCAGACCACTCTGCAGTTGTGGGGTGTGTCAGCAGTGGGCTGACAGAGTCCTTGTGGACCGCTTTGTGGCGTGATGTGGGAATAACCATGTGATCTTAACTGTGGTCATGACCAAGGAGATGGCCGTGGAATCCAAGTGGACCAGGACCAAGATAAATATCATTTCCAGTCTTGGTGAGGAGGTGGAGGTGGTAGAGAGCTACAAACAGAGCAGGCTCTACTTCTTCAGGCAGCTAAGGTCCTTTAATGTGTGGCGCAAGATATTGCAAATCTTTTACCAGTCTGCTGCAGCCAGTGCAGTATTTGTTGCTGTTATTTACTGGGGCAGCAGCATCAGAGCCAGTGACACCAGCAAACTGAACAAACTGACGGACATCTCTGGTTGGACTTGCACATTGTACACTGTTTAGCACTGTATACTGTTTATTCTGTTTATATTGTTTGTGCTTTTTGTTTATTTATGTAACTTTCTTTACATGTATATTACTTCATTATTTTAGGCTCCTTCTCCATTTAAACTTTACTTGTAAAATGTCCTTGCTGAGATATTGTAACACCTGATTTCCCCCCCGGGGAAGTATCTATCTATCTATTTAGGATTTGCCCTTTCCAGTAGTCAGAAATATTGTACTGAATATCAAAACCCAGCAAAAGTTGAGTAGATAAATTCTCCATATTTCTTAAACACAGATGGGACAGTTTAACTGTGGTCATTAAACTCACCTATCAGTCATGTCATATTTTCCTATATTAGTCCGAGAATCCAAGGTGGAAAGTGTTTATTTGATTGATTCTGTTGAAATGTGGTACAAGGTCTATAATGCAAATGCAAAATAAGAATTACAGAGATGATTAAAATTCACCAGTGAAACCACGCAGGTACGAACTCTGATGTAAATCATGATGATTCACTAAGGAGTGCCACACTGAAGATGAACACAGGGTCGGAGATTGGAGAATGAGTGAGTCCGTAGGGAGACTCAGATATCACAGCTCTGTAACTCTTCACTGCTGCAGAGACAGCGAGGCATAAAACACCAGAGAGTTGGACTCGACCTTCCTCTGAGAAATCTTAGCCAACACACACACACATAGGAACTGTGACACACAACACCTTGCCTGGGTGTTGGCCCTAAGTAAGCAGTGAGCAATCAGCTGCCACCCCGCTCACTGTTTCTGTTGCCATGGCAATGGCTCATTAGGAGAGTGAAGTGCTTAAACAGCATGCGAACTTTGCATGAATGTTTGAACCAGGTGAAAGCAGACGTAGGCAGTCGCACATCCAGGTGGACACACACACTAAAACACAAACGGCACAAAGCCGCTGAGACATTTTCCTACTGTGTGATGGCGCGACAGCTCTCAAGACCAGAGAGAGAAGCAGCTGACTGCAGCGCTTGACACATCTCCACCCTGACAGATGCTCTGGAGGAACAACTCTGACTGGAAACTTTTTTAAAAGGCTTCCCTTTAAAATGCAGAACATGGAAAGTAAATTTAAAATCCAACACATTTATTTTCCCCCATTATTCTTCAAGGCTTCAAGGGAGATGTGGTAAAATCCGGCCTCTGCAGATGCACTGTGAATCATGAGCAAATCAGCCTAAGTGAAGCACATGCCAAGACCGAGTGAAGTCGTGCCAGCTCTGGACTCACTTCGAAAATGCTGATAACACAGTAGCAAATAAGCGTGGTGTAAAGCTCAGTGAAAACCACCCTGAACACCTTTCCAAGGTGTTTCAAGGTGTTTCTGTGTGAAATCCAGGACATACGTAAATCTAAAAAGTGCCAAGCACTTATTAGCCATGATATCAATTGATGCAGCAAAAACTATTTTACAGCAATAGAAGTGCTGATGCATCAGATCTGTAAATATCATTTTCTTATGGTTCACCATACAAAGAAGTGACAACATCCCTGCAAGTTTTCCAAACACTCCTGTGTGCCCATTGAAGACCTGAGCTCAGAATAGCATCCATTCATCCCACTTGTGTTCATTAAAGCAAAATAAATAAATAAATAAGAACTGCTCCAGAAAAAGGGACAAAAAGAAGAGAGGGGAACACTTCCCCTGTTTGGGTGACAGGAGAAACACAAAGAGTTTTTGTTGCACATTAGTAGAGTCTGTCTCATGCACGCATGCTGTAATAAGTCAAGCATGCACATAGTCACAGAAAAAAAGAGATTTCCCCAGCAGTTGCTGACAGATCTCATTTATTTTTATAGACATTTGAGGGTTGAAAACATGCAACTAGCCACATGAACCAATGCCTTAGTGGAGGGAGAGCACCCACCCTTTTAAACTGATATGCAGTTTGCATCACTGCAAAGCATTAATCATTATTTGCAACTTGATTGAGGCATTGTGGTGAAAAGAACAGAGGAGGAGGAAGAGGTAGAGAGGAGGTCATATCTCAGTCCTAGAAAAGAGTCATCAATGCTGAAATCAATACTCAGGCAAGGACATGTGGAGAGCGTTATCTGAGCTGGAGACAATCACTCACTGGTAACGTCCACAAACTGCATGGGTGCAGAGTCCCTACCTGGTACATGTAGGTGTTAAAGTGGGTCCCATTCTGAAGATGGATCTTCACTGTTGGGTTCATAGTGAAGGCTAAACATATCAGATCCCTCAAACAGGCACCCCATAACAAGAGAGAGTTAGAAGAGGTAGAGGGAGGTAGAGGATGAGAGTGCTAGGAAGTCCCGGTCGACACTGAGCAGGGCTAGATGAGATTCCTCCACTGCTCCCTCTGCCCTCCGCTGGGACAAGAGCACTCCGCTAGTTAGCTCGCTCTAACTACAGCATGAGATGAGAGACAGCTGGGAGCACGGGGAAAGAGGGGAGTTGAGAGATAAACAGGAATCGGGAGAAGGGGCAAGCAGGGTTGAGGTAAACATGCATGATTCTGATCAGAGAGAGAGACAGAATGAGACAGGAAAGATGAGGACGGAGGGAGAAGGAGGAGACAGAGGCGTGTGGTGATCAGTGATGATGGAGGAAGGAAGAGGCAGGGTTTAGATGAGGACTGCTGAGGGCTATGGCCACCTGTTCTCTGTTGCTCACACATGCATACACTCACACAGGAGTAAGATGAAGGCTCAGACACTCAGAGGGAGTTTTTAAGTCACAATTGGAACTAATGCCAAGAATTAGCATGAAATTAAACGCTCTATTTCCTCTTAATAAAAACATCCAGTCACTGCTTACTCAACACAAATTCAAGAGCCCCAATTTCCTCCAGCATGACACTGTGCATGCTGATTCCTTCTATCTATAAATGGCAGCCTGTTTCATCCGTCCTCTTATGTGAGGATTTCACTTGACTGGAATCTGAAAACCTTTTAGTGCTTTTATCTGGGAAAGAATATCAAGCACAAATTATCATCATATTGTTAGTGTCCTCTGCAAGATTCACAATAAATCTTTTTTGATGAAACTTCTGTCAGCACACTTGAATAGTGGAATGAAAGAAAATGACAATGATGGTCTCTACTTACTAGTCCTCGCTACTAGTCCTACACCAGCCACTGTTACTAGTTAAATTTGAGTATCTCATTACATTTCTTGACAATCTTTTATGCAGATTTAAGAAAAGCTTTGCAACCTGTATTGTAGATTTGGATCTACACTATTTTTGCCCAGATGTTTTCATAACTGATGGTCAGTAAGTGTGCAACTGTGTCTCTCTGTCAATAAAGCAAACCAGAAGTCTTCTAACCTATACGACGGATACGGTTGTTTGTTCCTTCCATCTGTTACGACCTGTAGGAGGCGCTCCTTAAATAGAGCTCCTAGCTGGCAACTGTGCCAACATTAATGACAATGTAAGTCAAGCTACAAAGCTTTACGGATGTCTGTCATCATAAAAACAGCCACAAACACACCTGCCATCTAGTCTAGCTAGCTAGTACATAGCAAGCTAACAGATCTCTGTTTTCTTGGAAAATGTCATGACTATGCTATGAAACCATCATATTTACATTATATCTGGCCACACAAATTACTTGCTAAGGTTTAGGAACAAAAACTACTTGGTTAGGAAAAACCTACTCAAATCCATTTACAAACATTTGTTTAAGTATACTGAAAACTACTGAGAAAAGACTAAAACTGGACTCTGGTTCCACTTCTGCAAAGATGCATCTCAGTTAAAATGACTAAACATGTGATGTAAAAGGTGCATTAGAGTACAAAGTATTGATGATTACTGTAAGTTACAGCTGATTTGACTCTTCTGCATTATTCGTCTGTTTGTTCATTCATTTATTCTGACCCCACTGGTGCTTCATCACTCACTGGGTTTACACACTCACTGATTCTAAAATAAATGTGCAGAAATGCTCACTAACATTCACAACCATTGAAAGTGGCAGTGTATAAATGTAGAAAAAGACAAACGGTTTACCGTCTACAGGTCTACTTGCTTGCACCCAGTTGTCAAGGAAACAGGGTTCACAGGAGATAGAAGATGAATCAGTGAAACAGACAAGTCTCCACACATCAAAACATTCTTAAGCAATTGTTGTGACATCCACTATTAATTGACAGCAGCTCACTGCAGGCAGGAGCCTCTGAATAGCCAAACACATCGGTCACTGCTGCCCTAGGGATTAGTTGTGAGACAGAGCCTCCTACTGGTGGCACAAGGTATTCACACAAAATAGTAGCAGACCTACAGTAATTATGTATGAATTGTCATGCATAAACAAGAAAATTATGCATGTGTAGAAGCCAGTTAACCTGCTCTGGAGTAGCAAGGGGTTTTCAAAGTGGAGAAAAAGTTTTGATTATTAAAAAAAACAGTATGACATATTTGCAAATGAATAATATATTCCATGATTAATAAGTGAGCCAGAAGACTGTAATAATTCATGCATGATGATAACATCTCGTGTTTGACATCAGTGCGAGCCAGACTTCACAGAACCTGAGATTTAAGAACAGTGACAGAAACACACACCACAGGGCATGCAAACACATCCATCACTAGTCCTGACAAAAACAAAGAAATGTGACACATCTGAAAAAGCATTTTCTACAGAAGAATTCATAGAAGTGGAGGACCTTTGATGTTTTTTTTTAATCTAACAACCTCTCACAGTATTTTCTTGTTTTTTTCTACCCATTTCTCTCCTCTCGCTGCTGCCGAACTACACTTGATTACTTCTTTCACACTGTATCCACTCCAGCTCTTCCAAGCTTGCTCGCTCATCCCTTTTTTCTCTGCTCTCCTCTCTCTTCCTCTGTTCCCTATTTTTCTCAAGCATTGCTAATCTCAGCTGAACCTTCCCTCGACGGAGAGCAGCCATTTTGCATCATAACATGGAGCAGAGGGCACCCACCCCCATCCATCCATCACTAGGTCTGGTTTCAGGAGAGAACACCTGCATACTGATTCCAAACCACAAATAAACAACACTATTATATTGTTTCATTCATAATTATAAGTTCTAAGTCTAATGCTGAATTTGTTTCTGTGTTACTGTAATGAACTAATCCTACTGAAAATTACATTCAGTGTTGGTGATGGGGCTAACAGAAGGCTGGTTTTGTATCTTTAACAATAAACCACAAAATTAAAATAAATATCTGTACAAACGCTTAATATAAAATGGTGTTTTACTGACCTAATCATAGGTTTAGCTGAATTGTTTAGATAATTAGGGAGCTTTAGGAATGATGCTGGCAGATGTTGCTACCTTTCAGAGCCAGGTTAGTCCCTGTTTCCAATCAGTTTGCTGATGATGGGAAATTATTTTGTAAGTTTCATATTGAAAGGACATTTTAGATGAAATGTTTTTCTGAGGGAGGATGTCATATTTAATAATTATCTTATGGATTTGTATGTTGTATTTTAATATTTTTGTAAATGTTCAAAAGAATATCTATGGGGAAACATTTATCACATGATTGTATGTAAGGAGCTGGATACAACCTCAGGACACCTCCCTTATGAAGGCTCGATGGTCAAAAACCAGTGACTATATATAAAAGATGGACAAACCCACCAAGCATGTTTATTTCTGCTGTAATGCTGGACATTTTAACATGGGAGTCTATGGGGATTGACCCCCTTTTGGAGTCAGCCTCAAATGGCCATTCTAGGAACCGCAGGTTTTGGCACTCCTGTGCTGGCTTCATTTCTCAGGCTTTGAGGTTGCTGCTTGCTGAAAAACATTTGGCGATTAAAGTGTGATGTTTTGGAAAAGAGTTGTCTGATATGTTTTTGAAGTTAATATATTGACTTCATAGTCCACACTGGTCAGCATCTCACTGCGTGTGTATTCTCAAAAGGAGAGAAAGGATTGCTAAGCTAAGCTAAGCTAAATGGCTAACCAGGGTGTGTCTTCATATTTATAAGACAGATATGACAGTGATATCAATATTCACCTGTGTGTAACTCTCAGCATAGAAGCAAACTGTATTTCCCACCATTCTTAAAATTACAGTCGCCTGTAAATCAAAATATAAATACAATGATTTTTCCTCCAAAAATAATAGAACTCTGCAGAGCTTCTTGTCAGACTGCAGCCAGCACCAACGAACCCCATCATTTGCAAAGGTGAAACCCAGGGCAAAAGAAATGCAGTGGTTTGTCACTGCCTGTGATAGACTGGCGACCTGTCCAGGGTGTACCCTGCTTCTCGCCCAATGTCAGCTGGGATTAGCTCCAGCCCCCCCACGACCCTATAAGCAGTATAAATAATGGATGGATGGATGGATGGGTTTGTCACTGCTGCTCACAAAGCTGTGAGCACACTGTCAGAACTGAAGCAACTGAGATTACGACATCTGCATTTTTATCATGTCAGAGCTCATCTTGATTATGAAGGATGAATAGAGGGCACTGCTTGGAGAAATTTTAAGTCACTGAATTGCAACAGTAAAAAATATATGACAGCAAAACTGACAGAGACAAAACGGTGAAATTATACCTCTGTAGTATAACACATTGCTGCTTCCCTGTGCTTTCCAGGTGTCAGACACAGTCATTACTCTGAGAAGATGTATCCCTGCTTCTTGATCACCACCTTCTTTATCACCTTGTTCTCTTGCTTTTCCTCCTCCTCCTGCTCTCGTCATTTGTTTCGTTCAGCCTTCACTGTCACTTTCTCCCTTTCTGCTCCTGTCTAAAGCACCTTTGTTAGCACCGTCTTATTCTCTCCCGCTGTCCTCATCGCTCAGTTGGAGCACACGGCCGGCCTCCCTCCATCTCTCCTTCACCGTGTCCTCCTCAAGCTCCTGGTCAGCCCAGAGGGAAGCCTATTACTGCCACAACGGATGCAATCATCACAAACAGCAGAGGATCTGTGTCTATACACATTCACATCAGAACTGTACATGTAGCTCTAATGTAAAAACATTTTATCCTCACATCATAAAAACACATTAATCATATTCTATTTATTCATAATAAGAAAGATTTATGATACAGACAGAGTTTCAGTCAAGTCTGGCTAATTATATTAAACCTCTTCTACACACAAACACATGGACTTATTCACTAAAAAATACACAAACCAACACACATATACTCCAGAGAATACACAAACACACACACTCAGTCCATCCCAGCTGCTCGATTTTGCAGATTTAAAGTGTATCACAGTTCAAGAGGAAAGCCGATGAATCAAACACAGCAGTATGAATATTAATTTTTATAGTCATATTAAATAAACTGCTCTAAGGTGACACCTAGACACAATAATTAATAATCTAATCTCTTCCCAAATCTTCATGTAGCTAAAAATGGCTGTGAGTAATGAGTAGTGTTGTGAGTTTGTGTGTGTTTGTGTTTTTGCAGAGGTCAGGAGCAGTGCTCTTGCCCTTCACAGGGTGCAAACTGCAGTCGCAGGATGTAACTCTACACCACTGTAAGTGTGTGTATGTGTGTCGACAGTACGTCCACAGTAACTGTAACTGTAATAACAGAGTCCCAACAAGCGCCTTGCATGGTGCCTGAAAGTGAGGCGTCACACTGCTGTCCTGTCCTTCTCCCATACACTCTGTCCTTCTTAGATAGGCTAAAATGTCAAATTGCAACATTTTTCACAATACTGAGTGTAATTACATCTATGCATTAGATTTTTAAATGAAAGTAGGAGTTAAATGTGTGGTTCAAGGTTCAGTTAAGTAGCGCGTTTGTCTCCATTGTACAATATTAAAGGATTAAAGTGTCCACTGTACTAATGCTTTGCCAGATATAACAAGTGTAAAAACATACTTCTCTCATAGCATCATTGTTATGCACTTGGGTTATATGTGTATTTAACTTTTCTTTGCCAAATGCATTATACTCCTAGTCGTCCATTGTTGCAGTCCAAACATGGCACGGGGCTATAATCTTACATCAGAAATACACAGATTGCGGTTTTGCGTTATATTAAATTAATGATTAAATTGTTAAAATGTATGTACAAGTGTTCAGTTTACATTTTTTTCCTGAAGAAGGTTGAAAGGTTTTGTCATGGCATCTTGATGAAATGGTGTAGTTTACTGGAACAATGCTGCCATCTTGATGAAATGGTGTAGTTTACTGAAACAATGCTGCTTTACTTAAGACTACAGCAGTTTTATTATACAGTATATCCATATATCCATGCCACAAAGCACACAGACATTTCACAGATGTATTTTTCTCACTTCTGACATTAAAATATTTCCTACAAGAGTTGCTATTTGCTGTAAAAACGTAGTCATTCATTCAACATCTGGGTGTGACAGGAAGTCGTGAGCAGTGGCTGGTTAGTCACAACTGATTTGACTGTTTAACGTTCAGCCACCTGCATTTGTCTTTTTTCTTCCACCCATCAGTTCTGCCTAACACACTTCCTCCCTCGTCGAGTCTACAGAGGGTTCTGCCTTCGCTAAAATCATCATCCAGCAAGGGAAATTTATAGAACTACTCATTCAACATCATAGCCTTTGGGTGTGTCAGTGTGTGACGGTGGCAGGAGGAAAAGGGGGAGTCAGAAAGACAAGGAGACAGAGAGAAATACAGAGAATGACTTTCTCTCACACAGGTTCCTAAAATACTTTTCTTTTCTTTTCATAGCTCAGAAGTCACACATACACACAGTCATGTTTCCATCACTTCTGATGACTTACACTCACATCCTTAGAGTCTTATTCTTACTCTGATCACTACTTTCCTAATCCTAACCTCACCCTAGCCTTAAATTAAGTCTTCACTCTAAAATCCTATGATTTACACTACTGGGGACTTGCTTTTGACCCCAAAAGGAAGATTAGTCCCCACAGTGTGATTGTATAGCCATATTTATGTCCCCACCACATGAGTAGTGCACATGCATTCACATATGATACACTGGCCTGAAGCAGAGTACAACACTCACTTTCTAAATGGTCTGATGTTTGTTCAGCTACACATATTAAACCAAAATAGCAGACGTAAGTGTTATCATTAAGATCTACAATAAGAAGTTTCTGCATAAAGGACAGTAGGGCATCATAAAACCTCTACACTGCCAACGATGGCCACAGTGAAACACATGTTTCTACAGTTGTTGTGTTTTTTAATTTCATGAAAATCTTTTTATCACTGTGTTAGAAGGTAAATTCCTCGATGGATGCTTTTCCTGGCTCTAAAAAAAAGTCTGGACAACAGGACACATAAAGCTCTGTCGCCAGCTTAGGAATATGAAAACACACTCTTAGCTAGGTGTACAGACACTTCTACTATGAGTACATGAAGCACTGCATTCGTGTGTGTGCATTCATGTCAAGGCCCTGGATGAATTATTTATGAAATGTGACTTTTCTTTCAGGAGCTCTCCAGAATTGTAATTCAAGCTCACACACTCAACATTCACTGTCTCTTGCTCACACACCTACACACACACACACACACACACACAGTGGTCACTCTCAGTCATACTGGTGTTACACTGATGTACAGTATTTACTCTGCCAAGAAAAGATTTAGTTTATTTTTGGATGTGAGGATTTAAATCCAGTAATATGCACATGTTTGGGAGGGAATGGGGTTATTTAGTGTGCGTTTGAGCTTATATTGTGTTTGCGTGAGCGTAAATGTGTGTGGTTACTGTAGCAGCTTCTTATTTTCTCACTGGTTTAATCCCTCACCATTCCCTCTCCTTAGGAGTCGCACAGTAGCAGCTCATTCTCACTCAGAATAACAATGTTTTTATGTTACATTGTGTCTTTATGCGTCCTCTTTTATTTCATAATAACAATAATTCTGAACTGCATTTGAGTGTATATTGTATATGATAGGCTATATACAATATATGATGTATATTGTGATATCAGTATTGTCAACTTATTCTGTACTGTATGTACTATACACTTCAAGGCTGATGAATAAAAAAAGGAAGGATAAAAAGTGTTTTGACTTTTGTGCCACTTCTTTGCTCTGTGTGTGTGTGTGTGTGTGTGTGTGTGTGTGTGTGTGTGTGTGTGAGGTGAAGCCAGTCACACTGAGTGACTGAGTGAGCTCATTTGTTCTGGGGGTCTATAAATATTGTAGATGCCAAGTGCCTGCAGTAGAACGTCTCAGCAAACTACTGTATGATGATGTCATCCTAGTACACCTCTAATCAGGACACACATGCACACAACTGGACTGCCAAAGCCTAATACAAATGTACCTATAGCAGCACTGGGGTGTGGTTGGCGTGATGCAGACTCCATGGCTGTTTAATGAATCTGGCAGCTCAAATGCAAACATCTTCAAACTTCTATAAATTTCCTACATTCCCCCAATCCTACATTTTTCCTGTCATTCCTTCCTTTACTTGATTTCTTCACATTTATCCCTTTTAATTTTTCCTCCATCTACACTTACTATGTTGGATTTTTGTTTGCTTCATGAATCGTATCCCCATCCTCTTTCTCTTGAACAAGACAGTGGGAAGATGTGAAGGTGGCAGAACAAAGAACAGGGGATTCCTTCACTTAGTTCTTTAGCCAGACCCATTAACACTCTGAGCCGCTCAGCTTTGGCAGCTGATCTGCAGCAGCGATCAAGA
The DNA here is from genome assembly GCF_001952655.1 of Monopterus albus. Lineage (NCBI taxonomy): Eukaryota > Metazoa > Chordata > Actinopteri > Synbranchiformes > Synbranchidae > Monopterus > Monopterus albus. The sequence goes on along the minus strand of NW_018127898.1, from coordinate 2,109,122 downwards.
ATAGAGCGTCACACATGAATGCATGTTTTAATTGCTCTTGGGGACTTCACATTCATTTTCCAGAGATTTGCCCCTGACCTAACCATAACCACTCCTCACCTAACCCTCACCCTCCCCCTGACCTTCACCTGACCCTAACTTTAAACTGTTAGGTATTTTTAGTCAGATAGATATTGGATAGATACTTTATGTATTAGAAATGTTTAGTGGAGAGAGGATGTCTAGTTAGACTGTTAAATGCTTAGGCATGCTTATGAGTTTCTACAGGGTACATCTGGTCAAGGATAACTAGAGAGAAGAGTTGATGACTGTCAGCAGACAGGGTGTTTAATATTATTATTATGATGTGTATAACTGTAGCCTTAGCCATAATATGTTCTTATGTTTAAGACACGACATGTACTAGAGGTCGTGTGAGAATGTTTTTAGCTACACACCACTTAATCAACAGATCCTTTGAATAAATCAGCACTGTTTTGAAGTTACTTGGACTGTCTTGTCTCTCAGAGTTAGCAATGGTAAGAAGAACCAAAGTCTAACAAAACCAAGCCACCAACCCTAAAATTCCACAAAATTACACATATTAAACACACAGAAACAACATCCTCTAAAGTGAGACGACTTGTATTTTGAGCTAGATGTGACGCTACATGCACCTGGTATAACTACTTTAAGGGTAATGCACACACATACATGCAGAGTTGCTGACAGCTGGTGTCCCACAGGACATAAGGTGTCAGGAAGTTAACATCACACCCTCCCTAACCCTCCCCCCGTTTCCATGGAGACTAAATTTGCAAGGCTTTGAGAGGTGAGAAGAAAAGAGAAAATCCTGAGTCTGCACGTGAACACAGAAACAGACACACACAAAGCATAAATGGATTCTGAATGACCAACATACTGACAGAGAGGGATGTTGGGTAAAAGGACAGACAGCAGGACCGCAGAATGTTGATGAATATACACTATATGTTGTGTGTAGGTGTGTGGGGTTGATTATGGGGCTCGTTGGCACTGTTTCCTTAGGGTGTGTGTGTTTGGGGGGGGGTGGGCACTGGAGGGATGGACATATATTTCGTTAGGTCAGCATTAAACAAGCACCAACTGGAGTTGTGATGTATTCCCACTGGGGTGCTGTGTAGAGTGTATGTTTGTGTGTGTGTGAGATAATTATGTACTGCAGGGATGAAATGTCATTTTTAAAGGGGAGGGAAGCAGTAGTGATTTTTTTCCCCCCAAATGACAGGAATAAAAATAACCCGACTAAGATGACAAGGATAAAATAGATGTGCTGACCTGGCGCGCGCACACACACACACACACACACACACACACTTGATGATGATGCAGTAAAAATAAATGCCCATTATTTGACATGAAAACAATGACAGCAGCTTTTAAAAGGGGTTTTTCATCTTTATAATTCACAAATCTCTGCATAAAACAGTATCCTTTAGTGTCATGAATGAAACTGAAGAATAAACTCTGCGTGTGGAGGAGTTCTCCAGGGGGTGTCAGTTCAAATGCTTTAAATCAGCCAGGCTCAAAGGATTTAAACAGCTGTTTATGGAAGTTTGCCAATCAAGAGCAAGTGCAGTTGTGCTGCATTAACTGTTAATCTGTAACTGACTGAAAAGATGGATGGCTTGTTAAAACAACAAGAGTAACTGCACATTGCCTCCATTAAATATATACTTGATCACATGATAATATTAATATTGCAACATCATGAACGCTATATAAAAGGGTTCCATTAAGTATTGTATTCCTGTTATATCCTAGTCTCTATATTCTTTGATTATCACTTATGTTTGCTCTTCAATATGTTGAGTTGTTTATGAGCAGGAAGGTCTATTACTGTAATGTGGCAACCATGGAAACAGTATGGAGTTTCAGAACAACAACAGACTACTTTCAAAACAGACAGACTAAGAAAGAAATTTCAAAAACAAGTCTTTGCGGGAGGTGAGGGGTTGCAGAGGGAGTGTCATGTAGCCATGTAAGATACAGTGCTAGTGGGCTCATTCACGTTTCCAGCATGCGAGTTTGCACTCTGTTTTGGTTAGCCATGTTGCTAATGTACTCTACTTTAGCACCGGTTTCAACCACCAGTGTGTCGGCATGGATAGATAGAAAAACACGGTTTAATACCTAATAATAAAAAAACACAGTGTGTCATTGTGTTGTGTTTTTAACTGTGGCCACAATTTGATTCTGAATATCAGTGAATGCTCGTGATAGCCATGGTAACATGGTAAACAAGTCTTCTTCTTGACCTACTTTAAGGTTAGGGGTAAGAACTAAAGTTAAGCAAGTAGTGTTTATAGCTAATGTTAGGGCAAGTCTCCAGGAAATTAAAGTAAGTCAGTGTAATGTCCTCTGAAGTCATGGAAGCCTGTCTGAGTGTGTGTGTGTGTGTGTGTGTGTGTGTGTGGCACATGCTATGATGCGCCCACCGCCATGGCAGAAAGTCCACAGCCAATCTGGACCAATTAAAAGTACAGATCTGTGGGTGCCTGAGTGTGTGTGTATTTGAGTGTGCCTTCCCTCCAGGGAGCCACCCATCTCCTCCCCTCCCCCGAGAACTCGGCTCATACAAGATAACAGATAGAAGAAAACAGAAGACATTCGTTTGCTGACACAAGATGCTGACATGCTGGCACTGGCTGAGAGAGATGAGAGAGAGCTAAGAGAACGAAGTGTGGAAAGAGGAAAATGCAGGATCAGGTAGGAGGAGGCAAAAATGAACGGATCACAATGACAAAAGGATATGACTGAAACTGGAGAGGATGGAGAGCAAAACTGGAAGAATGCAGCAAAAGTGGAAGGAGGATGAAGGATGGGGAGGGGGGTGGGAGAAGAAATGGATCTCATGCAAGCTGTAGAACTTCATATGACCTTTATGTGACTCAACTATAGACACTTCCTCTCTCTGCCTTGCTCCATCTCTCATTCACAGTTGTCTTAGTCTTTTACTAGTCGTTTTTACACTGAGATCCCGCACTACTGCCGTTCCAAAGGGTTGCTAATATCCCGCCCTTGTGCTGTTCATACAGATCAAGCTAAGGGAGATATATCACGAACCAGCCTGTGAATTCAGACAGCAGGCCGGCATTCCACACCAGAGGTGCAATGTGACATCACTCTGTGTCAACTGTGATGTAAATTTTGTGCTGATATTCTACAAGCCAAAACAACAGTGGCAGGAGAGATAAGTGGCTCTTCAAGTATTTATTTCACTTCACACAAAATTGGTTAGTGTGTTTCTTGCTATGTGTGTGAATGTCATGAGTAATAACTGTAATCAACGTATTTGTGACATCAGGAATGCTTTGACCTATAAGTCAGAGGGAAGTGATAGTGTTGCGCACATATGACATCATCAAAACATAGCACTTGGTTCCGGACTGCCTGCTCACCCTTTCTATACAGAGCGTGTCTCCCCTTTGTTTCACCTCTGGTACTGCTTCCCAAGGAGGACCAGAGGCGCAATGAAAACGACCTGCCATTCTGGCTTATACACAGAAAAGGAGATGGAATAAAGGCGCACCAATCCTGCCTTGAAAAGGCAGTGTGTAAGGGGCTTCTGACGCTCTCTCATTTGTAAGAGGATACATTATGGTGTCCAAATTAATACAGCTTTCCATGGGGGCTTTTAGCTGCCTTCACTAAACCTGAGCAGAGGGGATGATTGCACGCCCACTCCTCGACTCGCTACCACACTATTGTTTACAACGGTTGGTGGAAATCAATAGGGAATAGGAAGTGCATAAATTCATTATTTTGTCAAGGTTATGCATTTAGATTGGCACTGGGGGACTGGCTCACCTGATTCTAATAGTTCACTTTCAGATTCTTCCACCTCACAGCTTGGAAATGTTCTCAATAACTACCAGTAATGTACACCACACTGTGCATATTTGTCTTAAAACTGATACTGGCACTATATTTTTTACACGCTTAAGTGGATGTGCACCTGTATTCAATAAAGCACTAACTTAGAGCCCCATTAGTATCTGATAGGATTCCAAAAAGCTCAGGCCTGTTTTTGTTTACAAGAAAATTATGCTACATTCATGCTCAGGGTTTGTAATGAGAGCTGGAGAAACACATTTTGAAATCAAATAAAAAACCACACATCTCACGTGTTATACCGGTTCTGCACGGCCTAATATTATGTGAGTCTGGTTTGCTTATCCATCTCCCTTAAAGTGCAACACACAGCCATTTACCGACTGTCTCTGTGATATGCATCCATCTGAACGGGACTAGGAAGCTAACAAAAATGCACAGAGAAAACAGTCCAGTGAGGAATTATGAATAAGAGGAATCGTTTGCAGTGCAAGCTGGCATGCATCAAAAGCACAGTAACAATAGGAGCTGTAGTTGACTGATGGGAGAAGCTTAAACCTGTTGGTAAACTAGGCAATAACCATGTCTCAGAAGAAAATAATTGTCTATAAGAGCATTGTTTCAACAAAAACACAAGTGTGCTGCCTGTCCTGTTATTCTGACAAATCCATAAGACAGCCGAGCATTATATATCGTCAATTTAAATGGGTCGCAATTTAACTATTGCATCATATGCAGCTGTCTTTTATAGATTTTTAAACGCTCAGAAATGTTTCTGTCACTCTTTTGCATTTGATTACTAATATTAATGCGACTGAAATCATCAGTGAATTTCATGCCAGTTGATTTCCTGAAAGCCTAGGTTGTAAAAGATAAAAAAGATAGAAAGAAAAGAATGAATAGGCAAATAGTCACACTGAAGAGCTCACTGACCATCAACTAACTAAATCCTTAGTTGGGTACATCCCCAACATGTGCTATTATTTGACATTTTATTGTTAATATAAAAGTAAAGAAACTGTGAAACTTATTTTTACTGATTAAAAATGTATCTACATTAAAGGGTGACCATGTTTTCTAGCACCTTTTATCTTATAAAGACTGCCAAAAAACTTTGAGCACTGTGGTGCATTAAAAAAGTGCCAAGAAGCTGAAAAGAGCTCCAGATAAAAAGCCCGGTCACATCCAGTGTGCTGTGTGATAATAGCAAAGAGACAGCAGTAGCTCAGGAGGTACAGCGGGTCGTCCCCTAACTAGGAGGTTGGTGGTTCGATTTCCAGCTTCTCCAGTCCACATGTCAAAATGTCCTTGAGCAAGACATTGAACCCCAAACCCCCAGTGATATCAATGTGCATGTGCTTGGGAGTGCGAATAGGTGAATGGCAAATGGTGTGAAAATGCTCTGAGTGTGATGCAATGCATAGAAAAGCAAAGCCCATTTACCATAAACATCCCTCATAAGTCAAATAGAAAGGCACTGACTCCAGTGCTTAATTGTAGATCTAGACTATTTCCATCTGCATATATTAAAGGCCATTTCCAATTAACTGAATGCTCATACAGTAAACACTTTTCAGTGCACTTATTTTCTTTGTGTGTGTATAGTACTCTACTGTTAAAATATTTACAGCGGGCACTTCGCTTAAGGTTTAAACCGAACGGCTAAAATTCAAGGTGTTCAGAATCTAAGAGGCATCTGATGTCAGTGTCACTGTGAGTCTGTGTTTGTGTACTTCAAATTTATCTGTGTGCGTGCATGAAAGAGATGGACTGAGTGAGAGTTAGCATGAATAAATGAGAGGGCTACTGGAGCATGAATTCAGGGAAAGAAGGAATGGTGCGGGGCAGATGGCAAACAGAAACGGACAGACAGAGATGAAAGCAGCTAAGTGTGAACGATATTCTTCTTGCACTGGGGCAGCACACGTCACAGCCCCCATTATACTAATGGGGCACCACAGTGTTTACTGACCTTCATCACTGCCAAACAGGGCTGACCGTGGAGACAGTGTGCATGTGTATGTAAGTTTTACAATCTGAGACCAACAGTCCAGGCTGTTAGCATCGTAATAAGATGTAGTACATGAACTATACAATGCGATAGCAAAATAAATCTTTCCTTGGTGTCACTGAAACAGCGCTGTACTAAGACACGTGGGTGTGTATGCATACACACACATACACCTGTGAGCATACCCTCATATCAACATAATGTAATGTTCTCAGGCTAATATGGAGATGTGAAGGCTCACCAAACCTCCCAGTTCAAACAGCTGATTTAGGTTAGTTCAGTGCACCCATGCAGGACATACTCTATACAATTGTTCAGTACGCTCCACTTAATATGGGTAATAAACTCCCTTAATAAAATAACATTTGAGATTCATCCAGTTTTGCTTCACTAAGCTAACATCAAGAAATTCAAATCAATCACAAGCTGCATTCAAAATGTTCGTTTTGAAAAGAATGTGCTGGTTTGTGCCCCGGCATACTATCCCAGCAGCTCTACTCCCACATCATGCAGTCAGAGCAAAGCTACAAGTACAGTGTGCCAGCTGAGAGATATGAAGCTTTATCTGACAGAACGATAGCTAACTAATAGACCTCTCAGCACACACGCTTAAAGCAATCAACACTGATAAGACAGAGAGTGAGGGAGCACAAGAGACAGACAATAAGACTGAGAAAGAGAAAAAAGAAAAAGCAAGACTTTAAAGAGAAAGAACTGATCAGTGTATTATTAATATACTGTAAATGGTGCATCTTCACAGACTCAACTCAAGTATTCATAACAAGTTCTTGTGCATCATGGAAAACAAGGAAACAATCATAATATACCAACAATTATTTAAAAAAAACCAGCATAAAAACTTCACCACAAATCTCAAAGAAGCATCATCATCATCATCATCATCATCAGCAACTTTATTTATATAGCACATTTAACACAGCCGAAGCTGACCAAAGTGCTTAACACAATATCCACAACACCCCTTAAAAAACAACATAAACGAACAGCAAAACAAAAACATCATACTTAAAACAACC
>NW_018127898.1:2093023-2102078 GCF_001952655.1 Monopterus albus | reverse complement strand
TTAAAAACAAATAAAAGAATCTTAAAATGGATTCTAAAACACACCGGCAGCCAATGCAGGGAAGCAAAAATAGGTGTGATATGGTCACTTTTACACCCTCCAACCAATAGACGAGCAGCAGCATTTTGGACTCTCTGGAGGTGGGCAAGGGCGACCTGACTGAACCCAAAATATAGTGCATTACAATAATCCACACGAGACGTAATAAATGCATGTATTACCATCTCAAAATGCTGCTGTGAAAGAAAGGGCTTCACTTTTTGCCAGGTGCCAGAGGTGATAAAAACTGGCCCATACAACTGCATTCACCTGACATTCCATTCTAAGAACAGAGTCTATTTTAACACCAAGGTTAGTAACGGTGGACCGCACGCACTGTTCCAAGGAACCGAAATCAACTGGGGGAAAATCACCAGAGTTATTTGGACCAAACACTATAACCTCGGTCTTCATATCATTCAACTTCAATAAGTTTAAGGTCATCAAAACATGACAATAGTGATGCAACTGATGATGCGTCCCTTCCCCTCAGTGGCAAATACATCTGTACATCATCCGCATAACAATGAAAAGAGACCCCATGCTTCCTGAAAATTGAGCCAAGAGGGAGTAAGTACTGTATAAGGAAAAAAGCTGTGGCCATAAAACTGAGCCCTGCGGAACCCCAGATACCAACGGGGTAGACGAGGACTCAGCATCAGCAAAACGAACAGACATCGTCCTATCCGACAGATAAGACCTAAACCACTTCAAGGCAGTACCACCGATGCCCACTAACTCCTCAAGTCGAGATATTAGGATGTCGTGGTCAACCGTGTCAAAAGCAGCCGTCAGATCCAACAAGACAATAGTGATAGAGTTTGTACATACGGTATGTGTGTGTGCACAATGTGCATGCACATTTGAGTGTCTGCACCAACCCACGTGTCTGTGAATGGAGCTGGAAGTAAATGAATAACAGACTGCAGCTGAGAACAGGCATGTTGTAGGTGGTGCTGAATAAAGGGGTCCTCATTTAATATGGAGACAACACAATCTGAGACCTTTCTGTAGACGTATGAGCATTAAAAATACCTTATTAGTTTCTCCATGTGTGCATCCAGCATGTACTTGGTGAACTCATGCTGTTTAATTCAGCCTTGGGTAGGATCTGTAGCGGGGAGTCAGTGTATGCCATCCTATCCTCAGAAAATTGTGGATTTTGGTGTCTGCCCACTCATGATAATGCTCTGAGCTGGCTCACATCTTATCCTCATCAGGACATACAGTACATCTTTCTCTGTGAGACACATCCAAGCCTGTGTGTGCAGTATGTCTGCATGCATGTGTGCATTTATGGCTGTGTGTGTGTGTGTGTGTGTGTGTGTGATGTGTCAGCTCAGCTGGGCACTCACTATACCAGGAAGTGCTGACTCAGTGTGGGCAATACATCACTTGGACCATTTTCTTGCATAAGATTTAAGATTCCAATACCTAGTGTCTCTTTATCAAGAGTAAATAATTGAGTAAGGGCCTCAGTCTGATCTGCAACTTCTCCATCTTTTCTACCAGTGAGGCTACAATAACATTCTACAGTTGAAAGAAAGTGAACATTAAAATTAACCATTTTTTTCCTGGATAAAACCACTGTGACTATGGTACAGAAGAGGAATAGGGCCACTGGCATGATATGTTTCAGTTCTGACTTTTTTTTCTCAGAATTCTGACTTTTTTAAAAGCCAGCTTTAAAGGATGTGGATTCTAGGATAGGTTTGGTTTGGTGTACCACCCCTTTGTTATAGGCCTAGGCTGGGATCCTCCCATGATGCTCTGAGCTCCTCTTCTCTCCTCCTTTCTCCATTTTATTTTTATATGCCTTTATATGCCACCATTACATGTCACTGTCTTTGTGTCTCCTCTCTCCTGTAACATGTCCTCTCTCTCTCCTTGTACCTTTCTGCAGGTATCCCTGACTCTGGAGCTCTACACTTCTGATGAGCAGTCACCAACCACATCAAGCTGCCCAGTGTTTGCTTGTATGTTGTTTTGTTTGCTGTGTCCGCCCACCAAGAGCCTGGTCTGTCGGAGGTGAGGTAAGATAAGATAAGACAAGATAAGCCTAAATTAGTCCCACGACATGAAATTCATACCGTTACAGCAGCAAAGAAATAGAAACAGGCACTCAGTGTTAAGAATAAAAATGTAAAAGACAAGGTATCAATAAAAATATAAACAACTGCGATCAATGCTGGTTGTACAGTCTGACAACAGCAGGAAGGACCTGGGATAATGCTCCATCACGCACTTGGGGTGAAGGAGTCTGTCACTGTTGGAGCTGCCCGGTACTGTCAGAGTCTCATGCATTGGGAGGGAATCCTTCTCAAGCAGGGATTTTAGCTTGGATAATATCCTCCTATCAGCCACCACCTGCACTGAGTCAAGAGGACTTCTCAGGACAGAGCTCCAGCATTTCTATATTAACAATGTCTCAAATAACTTTGTGTAATATAATATGAAAGGCGTCACAGTGACAAACACACATATAATTATCACAAGACTGTTCTCATCAACTTTGCAGAGCATTTTAGCATTGTTTAGCTCATTGTTTTGGTTTTAAGGCCTACAATTTTACTGTTCTACTACTGCCAAAAGGTTCAGCCTCTTTTCTAGCCACAGCAGGCAGCTGTTCTTAGTAACAAGCTCTGATAAACCCACTGTATTCTACTTAACCGGCGCACCACAGACAGACAAAGTTAACAACTAGCTTGTGATCTCATTTCCATTTAGCAGCTAAAGAGTCAGATATTTTCCCCAAGGACAATGTGGGAACAAAGCCAGAGGGAAACGGAAATGAATATTTTTGGGTGTCCAAAAACATATCGCCTAAGGAATGCTTATGTTGCTCATGTGTAAATGGGAAACAGTTTGCTAACCTGTCCTCCCAATTTCTTATCAGTGTCAACACTGTTTACAGCTTTCTGCATTTCTACAAGTAGACCAAACAATCATTTAATGCTGCTTTAATTAGACGTGGTGAAATGTCTAATTCACTCATGTTGCAATGTCCCATACAAACATTTATATATCTGTCAGGTGCTGCCATTAGTCCCTGAATATCTACCACTTAGCTGATACTAAATGCTGAACACAGCAAGAAGTTGTACTTAACTACTTGTCCTCTTGTGGCACTTTTTTGGCCATCTGTTTGGTAGTAAGAGGTCCAGATGAGACCAGGAAATGAGACAGAGCCATGATTACATCAGTGGCACAATTTACAATAGCTTTGTCCCTTTCTCTCTCTTTTCCTCCCTGTCCTCTCTGCCATCCTGGGACTGCTTTCCTTCCTCCGGCTGTCAGTGCCTTGTTCAGAAGTCTGAAATGGCATCCTCGTCCTTCAGGGGTCCTGGTCTTTTGTCCCTCTGTTCCTCACTTTGTTCATTTGTACTTTACTCATTTGTCCTTTTTTCTCTCTCTCTCTTGCAATTGTGTGATTGTTCCCTTTTCCTATATGTGTGAATTATGTGTTTGTGTTTTGCCTCATGTGTGTTTGTGTAGTCTGTCCTGTCTGCGGGTCTTTGTCTGGAGGGGAAGTCGTATGGCTTGGGTCTGATTAAGGCACCTGGAAGTTGCTTATCCTTCCAGATCATGTTCTTTAAAATATACAGTTTTGTCATTCTGATTGTCCATACATCTATCATGATGATTTATTATGTACAGATGACATCTATTGCACATCTGTCTGTCAGGGAAGAGGGATCCCTCCTCTATTGCTCTTCTTGAAGGTTTTTTCTGGAGTTTTTTCTTATCTGATTTTAGGGTCTGGTGTCATATGCTGTACAGACTGTAAAGGCTATTTAGGAAAATTTGTGATTTGTCTTATTGGGCTATATACTTTACATAAAATTTGACTTGACTACTCCTGGAAAATAGTTTCCATAGCTTTGCTATCATGCCAGTTCATAAAGGCTAATATGTAGAAAAATAATAATATTTACATGGCCCGATCTTGGGAAAAAAGTCACTCATGTTTACACATTTACTGAAAAAGATACAGCAAATTAGTAACCAAATACAAATAAACACTCATAAAATGGGCGTTGTATTTTGTAACATAAACATATAACGTGGAAATACAGGAGCCATTATATACACCAATATTTATCCTACCACTGTCCTTCTCCTAAATCTCACATTTCACTTGCACCACCATGCTTTTTCAGATTTGTGTGTGTGTGTGTGTGTGTGTGTGCACGCTGCTGACAGTCAGCAGCGGGGGGTGGGGGAGGGATGCTATGTTGTGAGACACTGACAAGCTGCATTTCATGGAACAGATGAAGCATTTTGAAGTTCTTTAAATCCTTTTAAGGGTCCAGCCAGAGACTTAACTTCTGCTGCTGCTGCTGATGCTGCTTAAGGCTCTTGCTGGGAAAAACTGGGGTCTAGACGATGTCCCCAATTCTACTATGAATGCGTGTGAGCGTTTGTGTGTGAGTATGTCTTTTGGGTGAAATGGAGTATTGTCCCAGTTTCTCTTGTGTGGTGTACACCCTGAATGTGCATAGCCTCGGACTGTGAGACCTTTCCACACTCTTTTTGATGCACACACACACAGAGACACTCTGCCCCCCACCTCTACACCCCAAACCCAGTGCATTATTCACACTGTTTTCTGCCCACTGATGTCTTATCTTCTATTCTCAGGGAGTTGCAGGAGGGAAAACTTGACAGAGTTCCAATCGTGTAGTTATTAGACATAGCAAGGTCACTATGGACTTCACTGCTGGGTGGAAAACATCATCTCACCTCCCCTTGCTCCTCTTCCTCCTAATTTCCAATTCTGTCTTTTCCTGCCTCCCTCCTTCATTACTTTCGCCTTCCTCCTCTAGTGGTCCTGCAACTCCAATCACTCTGCTCTTATTAGCAGGGAAAGACAACTCTCACTCACACACACACACACACACACACACACACACACACACACACACACACACAAACAGTGACTGTGCTTTCTCCGAAAGACAACTCTCTCTCACACACACACACACACACACACACACACACACACACACACACACACACAAACAGTGACTGTGCTTTCTCCCCATTACTACAGCATTGTCCCTCCCTGCTTGGGACCTTCAGGCATGCTTGATTCTGCTGTTTTCTTAAACTGATGTACTCTCTTTGTGTCTCATCTTGCTAAATCATACTCTATATTTATCTAGTTTTCTTTCCCGCTATTCCTCTTTCTTCCCTCACTATCCTTCTCTCTCCCAAGCAGCCAGGGGGACAAATTGGCGCCCGACTGAGCTAAATGTGCCTGGTGCTGAGAGCCAGATGGTACTGGCAAGGAGAAGGATGGAGCGAGGGATGGATGCTATGAGAGATGGAGCACCGAAGCCATAGTGTGACAGGGCAGCATGGGGTAGCTAGCCTTGCACACAATCTACTAGTGCTCATGGGCACAAAAGCTGTGCACATGCCCTTGCCAGAGGCCAGTTTGATCCAGTTAGAGCTCCTGGGTCTGCAACTTACTCATGAATTACAGGAAGAATTGTGTAGTGACCCGCTGCAGACTGGAGTTAAAGAGACTCCTGCACCAGGAGCAGAGAGGATAAACAAGAGACAGAAACAAAATAATGGAGCTGACCATGGTTATGGGCAAAAGCTCCTTTACTGCTTTACAAAAATGAAAGGTTAGGGAATGAGATAAAAAGATTATTAATTACAATCTGGAATTAATTAATTGCTGAGATCTGGGAGTGCGTCAGAAGTGAAAAAACAATGCAAGAAAGCTGAGTCAGAATTAGAGGTTAAACAAACCCCCAGGTTAGTCAGATTAGGTGATCAAACAAAGATAAAGACTGATAATATAACCCAGACCGGCTGTTGCAAACATGCATCAGAGTTACTGATGTGCTGATGTGGGTGAACTTTGACCCATTGTACTGTACTTGCCTTATTTTTCCCATCAAATGTGGGATTATTAATGTCATTTCAGATGCATTGACTTACAGTTTTATCTACAAATAAAGGGATTTAGACCATCTGGATAAACCTGTGTAAAAACCTGTCCTGGTTTTTGCATTGCTTGTATTTCTTTGTCTTTTAGCACTGTTGCTGTATATTTCCAGACCACTGCAATTAACTTGATGAGGATGATGATGACCAAAACAAAGAAATAAGACCCAAATAATCTAGTAGCAGGCAGGAGTTTTTCTTTAAAATGACCCTGGTAGGTATAAACCTTGAGATGACATTTGGTGGAAAACTGTCATGTTCATGGTCTAAGGATTAAACCAACAACCATGAACCACAACATCCCTGGCATGAATCTGGTTGGTTGTCTCTCCACTGTCTCTAATAGACTTAAATGTCCCAAAACATTTAACATTAGAGATGGCTCAGGATGAGCAAAGGTTTGGTGTGGTTAAACTAAGGGTTACAATGAGGTCGGGACAGTAGTAGCCTATTATACCCTTTACCCTCATGGTCTCTCTCTTGCAGGGTTTCTTGGTGACATTCAGCTGCTCACTTCATGTTCTACTTTTCCTCTACATCAACCCAAATTCCAGTATTTGGTGCTTACATAATACATAGCATAGGAGTTAGGCTTCAGTACCAGACCAATGAGATGTGGTCATTTTTCCCCATCCTCCTCAATATTCTCCTATCATGATGCACAAAACTGCCTCAGCCATCCATGCATAAGCAGCTCTGGCTTTGGGCATGCTCCCTCACACACACACAAACACACAGACTCAGGATGACACATAGACAGTGCATGCTGACATTTAAGAAAACACAGGCAACGTGTGTTATTGTTTGGTTGTAGATGGCTCCAGATGTGAGTAAGAGCAGTTTTGCCTTGTTGAATGTGTGTCAAGACAAGCTCAGATCACCTCCGCAGGAGGACCTTGGAGCTCTTCTTCCTTCCTGTGCAGTGTAAGGTGTAATAACTCTGACACTCATTGCCTCACACATTGCAGCTGTAAGCAAAAAACACAGTGCTAGTACAGTAACCATCATGGCTGAGTACCAAGCCTGCTAGGTTCACTTCTGTTGGCCTTGGTTCAGGTACCCTGTGCTGTATTAGCTGACTTAACCATTACCATATAATATGACTAGGGGTATTAGGCCCATGTATTTGTTTTTACTGGGGATGATTTAGATTGATGATCAGTTGCTTGATCCTTCATTAGGCTTATACTGACACATCTTAAATCTTAGTAACATGCAATCATTATGAAGTTAATTAACTATACTATATACTATAATTAAATTACGTACTGTAGGTAATATTAAAATTAAGCTCTGGGTAAGTCTGGGTATCATTTCAAATTGTTCAGTACTAGTCAAAGGATTAGCCGTTGAACATCTCAAATGTTATACTGTTTTAACACCAGACTGAATGGCAGCATCACTGATGGCTGGGGTGTTAGTGATAATGTGTTCTGTTGCACCTGTAAGCACACCCAACAGTGATGTCATGGCGTACTGACACACACTGGGGTACTTACATCAATACGGCAAGGTGAGACATTCGACCACTGTATGCATCAATACGGCAAGGTGAGACATTCAACCGCTGTATTCAGCAGAAACAAAATGTCAGCTGGTGTTAAGTTGCTCCGAAATGCTGCATAAATACAATAATTCACAGAAGAATTTAGTCTTAATAAAGAACAGCCTAAAATACAGTGACAAAGCTAGTACTGGGGTTGCCGTATGTCCAGCCACAGTTAAGAGAATATTTTCATGAAAAAACTGCACAAGTTCCCAGTTGTCTGTCAGTAAAACTGACTCTTTGTGATACATTTGTGAAAATATAATTTACAAAGTTGGCAATGCAGGTTACCCAACATTTTGATTAACATTACCTCACCATATTATACAGTAGTTTGACTACTCATCAGCCCCTCTTTATTCTATGTTGGTATGGCAGTTGATCCCTCTCTCCCTACTTTTCCCTATACTGTGTAAGGCTAAGGTCAGCTGCAGCCGTAGGAGAGGATGACAGCTGCCTGAAAATCCAGTTAATTGGCTGTTGAGTTATTGATCAGTTTCATAAACAAAAGTGGTGCAAAAGAAAGAAAGAAAGAAAGAAACAGTTTTAAAATAAGAAAGGAAAGTTAAACTAGAATGAAGAATGAAGATTGAAAAAGAAACAAAAAGCAGGCAAAATGCACGGTTGCATGTAGATTTAAATTGCCATATACTAATAGTATACAGTGGGTACGGAAAGTATTCAGACCCCCTTAAATGTTTCACTCTTTGTTATATTGCAGCCATATGCTAAAATCATTTAAGTTCATTTTTTTCTCATTAATGTACACACAGCACGCCATAGTGACAGAAAAACACAGAATTTTTGACATTTTTGCAGATTTATTAAAAAAGAAAAACTGAAATATCACATGGTCATAAG
This sequence comes from Monopterus albus, assembly GCF_001952655.1. NCBI lineage: Eukaryota > Metazoa > Chordata > Actinopteri > Synbranchiformes > Synbranchidae > Monopterus > Monopterus albus. The sequence goes on along the minus strand of NW_018127898.1, from coordinate 2,093,671 downwards.
TATTCAGACCCTTTTCTCAATATTTAGTAGAATCACCCCTTTGAGCTAATACAGCCATGAGTCTTTTTGGGAATGATGCAACAAGTTTTTCACACCTGCATTTGGGGATCCTCTGCCATTCCTCCTTGCAGATCCTCTCCAGTTCTGTCAGGTTGGATGGTAAACGTTGGTGGACAGCCATTTTCAGGTCTCTCCAGAGATGCTCAATTGGGTTTAAGTCAGGGCTCTGGCGGGGCCATTCAAGAACAGTCACAGAGTTGTTGTGAAGCCACTCCTTCGTTATTTTAGCTGTGTGCTTAGGGTCATCGTCATGTTGGAAGGTGAACCTTCGGCCCAGTCTGAGGTCCTGAGCACTCTAGAGAAGGTTTTCGTCCAGGATATCCCTGTACTTGGCCGCATTCACCCTTCCCTCGATTGCAACCAGTCGTCCTGTCCCTGCAGCTGAAAAACACCCCCATAGCATGATGCTGCCACCACCATGCTTCACTGTTGGGACTGTATTGGACAGGTGATGAGCAGTGCCTGGTTTTCTCCACACATACCACTTAGAATTAAGGCCAAAAAGTTCTATCTTGGTCTCATCAGACCAGAGAATCTTATTTCTCACCATCTTGGAGTCCTTCAGGTGTTTTTTAGCAAACTCCAGGC
>NW_018127898.1:2070059-2092962 GCF_001952655.1 Monopterus albus | reverse complement strand
CAAACGTCTTCCATTTACGGATTATGGAGGCCACTGTGCTCTTGGGGAATCTTAAGTGCAGCAGAAATTTTTTTGTAACCTTTGCCAGATCTGTGCCTTGCCACAATTCTGTCTCTGAGCTCTTCAGGCAGTTCCTTTGACCTCATGATTCTCATTTGCTCTGACATGCACTGTGAGCTGTAGGGTCTTATGTAGACAGGTGTGTGGCTTTCCTAATCACGTCCAATCAGTATAATCAAACACAGTTGGACTCAAATGAAGGTGTAGAACCATCTCAGGGATGATCAGATGAAATGGACAGAGCCTAAGTTAAATATATGAGTGTCACAGCAAAGGGTCTGAATACTTATGACCATGTGATATTTCAGTTTTTCTTTTTTAATAAATCTGCAAAAATGTCAAAAATTCTGTGTTTTTCTGTCAATATGGGGTGCTGTGTGTACATTAATGAGGAAAAAAATGAACTTAAATGATTTTAGCATATGGCTGCAATATAACAAAGAGTGAAAAATTTAAGGGGGTCTGAATACTTTCCGTACCCACTGTATAGTGCTTTTCTATGCAAGGAAGCACTGCTTGACACTATTATAATAATAATCACCTTTATTTGGCCAAGTATGTTACACACACAAAGAATTTGTTTCTGGTACAGAACCGAGGCAGCCATCTGCAGAGCTAACTCACACCCATGGCTCTAACCATCAGGGGTAGCTTCAGGGTTCAGTGTCTTGCCCAACGACACTTTGACATGTGGACTGCAGGCACCGTGAGTCAAACCTCCAACCTTTCAGTTGGGAGACGACTGCTCTACCCACTGAACCACAGTCGCCCCCTATTAGACCATTCATTGACTCGCAAACACATGCACTGGTGATATCACCGGGGGCAACTTGGCGTTCGGTGTCTTATCCAAGAACATGTCAACATGTAAAGGGGAGATGCCAGGGATCAAAATGTCAACCCTATGGGTATGACCCGGTTTATCTCCTGAGCCACAGCTGTTGGTATAGAGAGCATGTACAGAACTAACCTGGAAACATGTATACTTGAGAGAGAGGGTTGGGGAGAACGTCTCACACACATAAAGCATGTTTCTGCTTAGAGAAATGCTAAATGTATGTGCATAAGCTTTGTGTCTTTGAATTTGTGTTTATGTGTGTGTGCAATCACAGCTATGAGAAGTCAAAGGTGGCAAGTGTAAGGTCAAATAAACAACACAAAATACAAAACGTTACGTGCATGTGTATGTAGATGTTTATCAGTGGGGAGAAAGGGGTTAGAATTTAGAACAAGAGGCAGCTGTTGTTTTGAAAGGGCAGTCAAATGTGTGTGTGTGTGTGTTTGTATGCTGCAAAAATAGCTAGTGTTGTGTCTGACTGGAACAGGTGTCCAAACATGACAACACACACCTACACCCCATCAAACACACCATGAAACCCACATCCACCATAAAGGCACACACAATTTTTTTTTTGAAAATTGAGGATTAGAGGATGTTCATATGGTGTAATCTAATATAGGCAATTATCTGGTGCTTTGGGTGGCAGTCTCTGACACAGCTGGAACTGTTCTCTTCTTTTTCTATTCTGCTTTTTTACATGCACACTGTTTACCATGGATCTACAGCCAGGAGGCCGTAACATAGCTTAGCATAAAGACTAGAACTAGCCTGGCCTTGTCAAAAGTCCAACAATATGTCTAATAGCCCTCCTTAAACAAAACAGGCTAATGAATGCAATCTACTGTATATTGATTGTTTGCATGACTTCATACCCCAACAGACATGTCAACAAGATCATTTGCTGTTTTAAGTGGAGAGGGCCTTGCAGTTGCCAGGTGACTAAACTGTTGTTTGTCAAGAAAAAGAACACTTAACTCCTAGACTGACAAAAATGTAACATGTGAACCAGGTGTTGGTAAGCCTATGTTTGGAGACAGCCAGGCTAGCTTTTCCATTTTGTTTGCAATCTTTATGCTAAGATAAATTAGCCAGATCAAGCTCCACATTTAATGTACACAGAAAATAGCTGGTTTTCTCATCAAACTCTAGGGAAGAAATGATAAGTTTTGGCAAATAAGCTTATTTCCAAAATGTATTCCAAAGTTTAGTCAAAGTATTGACCACGTTATTTTTAAACCTGTCATCCATGAATGAGAGAGCTGTATGGAAATGCAACACCAAATCACTAGAGTAGGCTACCCCATTCACAATGGTGTGTCTCCAAGTCATCGTACAGCCCTTGATAATAAAAAATTACAAAGATATATAGTAACAGGGGAGTTACCTGCTTGGTTTAGTGTTCACCTACTATCTGCTCTCTCTGCATAACACACACAATTGCACCACCACTTGCTTTTCAACACATTCAGTGTCAGTGTCTCATGCAGAAGTGGAACAAACATTATATGTGTATGTGTGCATATAAGCATGCATTTGTGCTCATGTCTCTCTGTGTGTTTTTAAAACCTAATTTGTCAGTGGGCAAACCCATCTCTGAAGGCTGTATTATGTACTATAATGGGCTGACATGTTAATCTGAAACTATTCTCTGTGGCTAATGAACATATCTGTCCTACTCCCAGTCTGCTTTTCTCTGTGTTTGTGTGATAAATGGCAAAAATGTCCCATTTTTCTGATGTGACAGAGGGCAACTTAAATTTGACTAGTGATGCCAATTGCTAACATGATGTCGTTTTGTGTAATTTTTACAGTAACATTATTGAAGAGCACGGAGTTTTCTGTAGCTCACACAGCATGTTTGTGTGTGTGTGTATCAAACAGACACAAAGATCTGACAGTTCTAGGTCAGACCAGTCTGAAAGTCTGCAAACCTGCAAAAGGCATAAAAAAACAAAAACAAAAACACACACACAGTCACACACCTACAGTTGTAGGTTAAGATGACAAATGTTTGTCAGCCAAAAGGAAAAATAATGCTTTGACTTGGGCAAAAAGGCTGTCCTGCCTTGCCACCATGGATATATCAGTTTACACCTTAGGAGCAAAGAGAACTGAACGCACACAGAGACATAATACACACAACACACATGTAGACACTACTGACTGGAGGGCAACACAGAAGAGGCGGCAAAAGCAAAGTGGGAGCTGTGATACTGTATTGTAGTTGAGGGCATAAACACACCATCTATGCTCATGTTGAGTGGAGCTGCAAATCAGGCTAATTACCACTGACACATACAGGATAGCGGGGTCAGCAGCACCACCAACTGCTACAACACGCTGGAATACTGTATATTCATTACAACCAAACCTGAGATATGAGAAAAAAGTATGTTATTTTATCCACACTTCCCACTCATCATTACAAGATGAACCCTGTGGCTTCCAGTGATGCAACAGGGCCAGACCGTCCTCATTCTTCAGTTGAGCACAACAAAACTGAGTAGAAATCAATCCCAACTGAGATTTTTCTCATTTCTCACTATTGCTTCACCCACATTCCATTGCATCAGCTCCACACTCTGTGGATGGTGTGGATATGACCACTGCTGTGTTTGCCATGTGTGCATGCATGAGTGTGTGTAGTGTTTTGAGAGAGAGGGAGAGAGAGACAGAGGGAGAGAGCAGAAGACAGTTTATGTATGTGCACGCCAGTCATAATGTTTGCATAATGTCCCCAAGGTTTATGACTGTGTAACAAATACTTGTATTATTGCTAGAATAAAACATTACACTGAACCAAGCTGCATTAGAAAATGAGCATGACAACCACTTCCCACTCTCCTCCTGACATACACATTTTCACACACAATAACATGTATGCATGTGTGGAAGCAAGCAGCCCAGGGCCATGTACACTAGTAGGCAGCCATGTCTCACAAGAGGCTGCGTTGAGGCTGTCATGCACGGTTCTCTCCCTCACACAGACTTAGAGACACACACATGCTGTACTGTGACATCATGTCACGCATTTAGATCAGAGAGGGTCAGAGGTAACACAGCTTTATGTGCTGAGACTTCACTGTTGTCATACTCAATGGCTGCAACAGCTCTAATTCAGCTTTCTCTCGCTCTCTCTACCTCTCTCTCTCACACACACACACTCACACAAGATACAACTATTAAACATATCATAGTTTGCACAGCAGCTCCTTTCACTTACTTTCACTGACAAGTCAGACTGCCACACACAGCATAAGGCTGTTCAGCCCAGATACCCATAGCTGGGCCTTGCACTCCTCTCTGGATGACAGAGCTCTCAACATCTGGCTTACACCTCCACAGTGAGGACAGTGTTTTCTGAGTGAGAATAAACTCTCTATCCACCGCCTATCCGCTTTTAGATCATCCTTTTATTTATTTAGATCCTCATTTTTGGCATGTTTCCATTAATGAGCTTATGAAGTGGTATAGGCTTGTATAGCCCCCATCATCTTCACACTCATTCTTATGGTGGCATAACGTGTTTTATGTGCTTTTGTGGTGCATTTTCTCACTTAAAATTTCCATCAAATCAATATAAACAAGGTGTCAAATAGTAAGTAAGCCTGGAACTGTCGGGACCCCTGGACTTGTGAGGCTCCAAGGTGCAGACATGTGTCCACTTCACTATCATACTGTAGGCCTACCAACCGACAAATTAGCCTATGCACATAAATGCTACGGCTCCCTTGGAGAAACCCATATGATTCTCGCCCGAGAGCCCACCCTCCACCTCTACAGGCCGGTTGCTTCTCACCTGAGGCAACGCAGCGTTGATCTGTCGCTGGAGCACGTCCCTCTCGTGCAGCGCCCCCTGCAGCTTAGTCTGAGATTGAATGAGGGTCTCCTGAGTCTCCCTGAGGGACTCCAACAGCTTATCCCTCTCGTCCAGCATGTTGACCATCAGCTGCTCGAAGTTGGCCTCTTGGTCCGAGCCGTTCGGGACACCGCCGGCGCCTCTCGGAGGACCAGCCGAGTCTCCCTCGCTGATGGTCGGCATCACCTCGCACATCATCTTTCCTGCTCTGTGGTGTGGGTAACGCTATAGGACCGTGTCGCTGTCGGAAGGCAAACATGTGGGTTACAGGGCTCATAAACAGACATAATAACTGAAAAAAGGGCCTATAACGCCCCACAGCAAGGGACAGCAAATGCAATCGTTGATACGCGCTTTATTTCCATTACATTAAAAAAACCGTGCATCAAATATGCATTCTTAAGATTTCCATCGCCTTACCTAATCAGAGTTACTGAAATGATGAGGTGATGGTTGACCTTTCATCCATATTAACCGGTGTTTTTTCACCCCGTGAGCTGATCGGCCCTGCCCGGCGCGCCATACACTCACATGTAGAGATCCCGGCGTGATATGATTGACAGCTCAGAGATGGACGGGTACGTTTGGAGGGGTGGTGCCCGACAGAGCAGAACAGAGATCATAGTACACTGACAGGAAAATAAAAACCACAAAAAAATACCCCAGAGAAAATGTCCAGTTTGCGTCCTTAGTCCTGGGGGCAGTGAGAGCGAGTCTTATCTGCATCCCCTTTCTCCGCTTCCATCTCTTCACACCGCCACCGAACCGACGCTCACTCCTCCTCCTGTAAAATAGTCGTTCTGCCTAATACGCACACACACACACACACACACACACACGTTGGAATTTGCAGTTGTCGTTACCGGGCTACAGCTTTTGAAATATGGAATGGCTCCCCACACTCATCCTTTTGCGCCATATGCGCGTGCAAAAACTAGATCTGAAATAGTCTGAACGGTCCTTCATGTCATCCTAAATAATAATGATTCTACACTCAGGCCGTGCTGCACCCTGTAGCACAAACCTGACACTTGATGGGTAAAATGTAATTCACTTTTCACATGATCATCATATAGGCACGTCCATGACCTAACAGCTGAGCCTGGGTGCTCGTTCAGCTGGCATCAGCTAAAGCAAGTCGTGCAATTAAGTGTCCAGCGCACCCTGCAGGATCGACATTAAAATATTGATGATAAATATTAATAGTGTTAGTAATACCATTTTTGGGAGACCGGAGTCACCGTGTAGCTTTGGCTGTGCACTATAGTGACCAAATTGTTTGGTGGTTTCATTCCACAAGACCGAGGAACTGAAGTATAACAATCATAAGCTGTGCCAGTGATCAAGAGGTATATTTTGTTGTTGCAAGTGTTGCAGTGGTCAGGAAACGGTTTGATTATCACATAATTAACATTAACAGGAGTGAGGCCAATGTTGTCGTCTAAACAAGCACATAGTGTAGACTTCAGTGACCAATCAGTATCTTATCAAACTGTCTCCTGCTTCCTGAGTGAAAGGAGCTCTCCCAGGATGGCCTTTTTATTTTGATTGTGTTTTCATTTCTGACATCTTCTGGTGAGACGATTTGTGTTTCACCCATTACTTTAGCAGTGCAGTTTTAAAAAATCTATCCAAGACAGCTGCTACATATAAATTACTGTCTACACTATTTGAATTGGACACAAGCAAATATTCACTTGTCAGTTGGTCTATTAAAAAGTTTGAGTGTGAACAATACTGTAGACTGTAGGCTGTTCAAAGGGACTTGTTACTTGATTTAAGAGATAACTGAGATATGAGTACAATATTTTAATGTGTATGAATGTTATTTTGACAATAATAATGATGCTTTTTTTAAAATTGCAACACAAAACAGTGTGGTAACAAGACAAAACATGGAACATTAATACAACACATTTACAAAGGAATGTAGGGAAGCTTTACATGTGGTTTGTGTGTGAAGGTGTATGAGTATGTTCAACTCTAGGCTATACAGAGCCTGGTAATGAAACAAAAAATAATCAATCGATCAATCAGTGCAAGGGGAAGATGGTTTAAATCAGCAAATACAAATAAAAACTGGACGAGGACTGGTAATATATATGTCACAACCACCAGCATTGGAGCGAGATGAGAAATGTCCACCATTAGGGAGCTCCATGGCGGCTCAGCAGGAGTAGGGTCGGCCAGGGCAGCAGTATTTTTGTTTTATGGTTATAAAGTTGGACCATCCCTCTGTTTTATTGTTTATCATGATTTAATTTGACAGCCTTATGTTTGTTTACTGTTTGCACATTGAGAGCCGATGTACCAGAGTCAAATTCCTCGTGTGTCCATCACACCTGGCCAATAAAGCTGATTCTGATTATGTTGAAACTAGAATTATGCAGCTTGAGGTCGCTCCCTGATCTGACGGGGAGAACAGGCCCGTTGCACAATACAATCCACTTCTAAACAGCTCCCAGACCTGGAGGAGAAAACTTGTCTAAGAGGGGGTTGACAGAGTGGTGGCATGTGTAGCTGAGGGAAGGAAAACACTGCTGAGGAACATCCATACATTTAATTTACAAAATGTAAGCTGCAGCTCAAATGCTATTTTCCATATGCTTGATGGTGGCAAGAATGCATAGTCACAGTGCTTCCTTCAAATTAGACATATTACAGATAGGCATTGGAAAAAAGAGACAATCCATTTGTAAATATACTGTATATGCATATATAGCCTGTATTTACACATTTTGGTAGAAGAGCTCAGAGTGACATATATACAGTAGTTTTATTTACAGTTCATTGCTCTGGGATGTCAAACAAGCATGGATTACTTGTTCATGAGACTTATGGCAGGTTGGAAGAAACTGCCCCGTGCCTGGTTGTTTTGGCGTACAGTGTCCTGTAGTGCCATCCAGAGGGGAGGAGTTCAAACAGTTTGTGTCCAGGATGTGAGGGGTCTGCAGAAATCTGCCCTGTCCTCCTTGTGACCTGTGAGGTGTACAGGTCCTCCACAAAGGGCAAGCTCAACTAAGCCCTTAAAAACTATGAAAACATATAAGACCCTTTCCCCCAACTGCATTATATTAATAACTTTGACTCCCAGAGAATAGATAAATCATTCTTAAATCAATAAATTTAATTTGTTATATTGATTGTTTCATTCAGTATAGTTTGGTTAAGAGCACTGATTCTTTCTATCAGTGTGTACTGGCAGATACTATTGGCTATTTGTTGCAACCAAATGGCTGGAAAAGATTCACTGAAGCAATGCTTGAAACAACTTCAATATTTTTGATTCTGACTTCTTCTGACCTCAGACAGACTTTTTTTCTTTATAAAGTTAAACTAGTCTCTCTGTTCAGATGGGCTGTGGGAGGAAACCACAATAGTCCTAGAACAGTTATGCTGACATGAACAAAACAAAACCTTATACAGAATGATCAGGGCTTGGAATCCACCCACCAGGTCAGCGGACCACTTTTTGGCCTGTAAAGAAAAAAACCTTTCTATTTCTTCTAATTACAGCATTGCTTTTCTTTTGTACTGTTTTGTCAGTTGGCAATGGCTCTGATTAGTTTCAAATGAGCATTTATTGGACAGCTATTAGAACAGTTTGATGTATTTATTCCCTTTAATTACAGAGTTATGTTTGGGATGTAGGCTGGAGTCTGGGCAGAAGATTAAAGAAGCTTCAGTTGTTGATCATAGTACAGTTTTAGGCCAAATTTCTAGGGTCTGTTGGCAAATGAGATTTAATCAGATATTAATGAGATACAGAGATACTTGAGGCACTTGTAGGTGTGAAAAGTACAATGAGAGTAGATGTTGCTATTGATAAAAAATATCTTGCTATACATGGACAAATTGTTTCCTTTAAGATGAAATCAATAGTGGTCACAAGATATATGACTTCAGTGACCCTAATTTCAGATATATACATATACAGCAAAGGGCTTCTGAAGAACCTGACTCCTGACATCTCCTCTGACCCATTTGTAAAGTTGGAGAAGACAATACAGTCATTGTGCTAACTACATTACTGTCAGGGAGTCATTTCTCAATGCAAAGTTAAAGGATCACCTCTACTCTTTACGTCTTTATGAAAAGCAGAGCGTTCTATGAAAATTATTTGGCTTTAATTTCATAGGAATTTGCCCCAGGAGCTCTGTGCCATCGAATTTTAAAGTTCTTGACAACAATTTCTGTCAACAAGCTCCCTGGGATGCTGTGGCGGCCTGCAACACTCTTACAAAATACTTACACAGGTCACTGAACACAGCACTCTGCATCTGTTTAACAGCGTAATTCTTGGGGCTGATAACATTTTCACTGGTAATAATTTCTGCAAATGTCTTCCTTCTCTGAAAGATGGTCACTATAGAAGTCTTCCCACTTATATTTGGGCAGCATCAGTTGTGGCATTAGTAACCTTATGAGCAGCTGAGTGTAATTCACATTTTTGACATGGCTGTTGAGAGCATTGACAGATGAAACAGTTGACACAGGAACACATGGCTTGTCAATGAAGTCAGACATAAAGCAGCCATGCCATGAGACACCTTCAATTTCAATGGATTAATCAATCCCTGTTTGCTGATAAGTTATTTGTCTTCATTGGTCAACATCGTTGAACCTTCGTTGCCAGTTAATGCAAAAGGCATTTAGTGACTGTGAATTTAAATACAATTAACTGACAAGCTAAAAAAAGAGGAGAAATTGAAGTCTGACTGGAGTTATCATTTACAAGTTCCTTGGATGACGGATAAAATGATAAGGCAGACTCGCTTTACACCTTTCTTCAAGGGAACTGATTGCCAAAACTTGGTCGCAAGAATTGAAATGTTCAGACTCACCAGTAGATGGCAGTAAAGCACTAGACAAATACAAAAACTACAACGATAGTCTCGCGTTTTTTGCACGGATGTACGTCATTCCATGATGGCTGAAGATCCCGGAGGAGCTTTTTTCAATTTCTCTATCAATTTTCTTTCTTTCTATCTACCTCAGCTTGCCATACAGACATGGCAGGACTTACGGCTTCGTTAAGCAACCACATATCATTGGTGTCGACATGCCCAAGAAAGGGAACCGAAAACGGCTGAAATTTAGGGCTGGGGATGTTTGTTCCGAATCAGGTAGGCTGCGTTAGCCAGCAAGCTAGCCCCGCCAAGTAAGCGCCTGGCAGTGAGCTGGAATCGAAGTAGTCCCTCTTATTTTACAACGTTCAGTGTGAATTATTTGGTTTAAATGTATATGTATGTTAGCATATTATAAATGAGGCATTGGACAGTCAGCTTTTACGTAGTGTCTGTTACTAAAGCGTTGCTTCTAAAGTCATACGACATGCATTGTAAGTTAACAAAGTATAGCAGTAACATATCCTAATTAATGTTCAAAGCGTGTTTTGTAGACACGTTTAAAGACATTTTTACATACGTCCTTTTTCCTAGTGACTGTTGCTGATTATGCTGATGCTGACCCAGCCGTTGTGAAGTCGGGGAGGGTGAAAAAGGCTGTTGTAAATGCAGTTGAAAAAGAAGGTAAATCCTTTGACTGTGTACAGTGAGACATTATATGACAGTGTCACTTGGCCTGGTCTGTCAGAGATGACCCACGTGCTTAACCCACCACTGTGTTTCCCCAGTAAAATTACTCTGCGGCCTGGAAGCATCTCATGGTGCTGTAGAAGAAGTCCTCTCGTCTGCACAGAGTGTCAAAACAGACATTTTGGACAGCAGTGATGACCTAGACCCCGGAGAGGATGGAGAAAATGAAATAAAAGTGGTCCACAAGAAGAAAAACAAGAGGAGAAAGGGTAATACTTAGTTTCTTTGAGTATGCTTAAGGATGAATGAGGTGATTGAGGAGGACTGAAGCTTTCCTGTTCTCTGTGTTGTCTTTGTAGGAAGCAGTGAGAGCAGTGATGGTGATGAGTATCCAGTTGACATTTGGTTAATGCTCTCCTCCTATATTCGGCCTGAGGATGTGTGCAGATTTGCTCTAATCTGTAGAAATGCCTGGACAGTCACTTGCACCGCAGCTTTTTGGACCAGGCTTTATAAAAGGTGAGGTCTGACACTTGCCATTATGTAAGCAACTGGAAAATAGAGAGCACTGCTCTTTATTTTAAAGCAATGATGGAGTGACATATGGCTGAAAACCTGGCAAATGTGATTTCCACTGCCATGGAACACTGGAGACTTCAAGATAAATTCACAACATGCACATATTTTGTTAGAAAAAAGGCTCAAGAGTTTGTGAGGCGTGTATAAACTGAGTTGCTTCTGCATAGAAATACCAGAATATACGGACACCTCATCTTTTGAGCTTTAGGTCATGTCTAAGATGATAATTCACCATTGTAACATTGTAGATAAGTTAAAAATCAAGTAAAAGCATGCCATGGGCCCTTTCAAGCTGAAATCAGTGCTGCTGGGAATAAAACTGATGCTATTTATGGTTTCATTTTACTTTTTTTGACAATACAACATTTCGCAAATTCACAATCTCTTGTTAAACTAATGACCATATTCATTGCTAGCAACATATGTGAAAAGATAACATGTCTTGAATGTGGTCCAATGAATTAATCAAGTAATGCGCTAAACTGACAATTTGTATAATTAACATATTTTCTTTTCCTGTGTTTCTTTCACAGACACTACAGGATTGATGCCGATCTTCCATTTCGTCTCCAGCCTGACTCTATTGACATGATGCAATGTCTACGGGCCCGTGTCATTCGCTCCCTTTTTCATTTGTATGAGCCGTTTAGCTTGCGTGTCTCAAAAATCCCTGCTCTGCCAGAATCCACGCCCACTACACTGATCAACTCCAAGGTTATTGAACAGATGTGTTGCTATAGTTATTGTGTAACTAAAGGTTTGTTTTTATTTTACTTCAGTCCCTCGGGCCTGTTATTTGAATTTAGATTAACAGGACCCCAGATCTTTTGAAGGCCTTGTAAGATTTGTCATGGCAAAATGTCTGTAATCTCAAACCTATGTGGGAGCAGGTTTGTTCTCATATGTATGCAATGTAAACGATATAACCTCTCAGCTGTAAGCAGGGTTGTAACAGGAATTTCATTCAGCTATGGATGTTCTTACATGAGTGAACCACTGACATCAGAGTGATGATGATGAGTAGACATGTACCTATACATGTATTAGGTATGGGATCCGATACCACCCTCTAGTACTCATAAAAGTTGTCCAATGCTATGCACCAGCTCCGTTTACCTGCAACATTACGTTAGCCTCATGCTGGTTGAGCAGGTCATATAGTGGGGAAGAAATAAGTGGTACGAGGATATATTAAGATAAGTTGCAATGATGAAAGTAAAGCTGACTGGGAGCTCTCTGCTCTGTTGTGTGTGTCTGTGAGCGCCCCTCATGTCCTGTCTTACACAGACACAAGCTAATGGAGAGAGTAACTAATCAATCAGAAGTGACAGTATATACAGTCACTTGGGATAACACTCACACCCCTTCACATTTTGCACATTTTATTCAACTGCAAAAAAGTGACGGGTTGTGAATACTTTGATATGACTATATCTACACATGTGGAATTCAGGTTGAGGGCTTAATGGAAGTTCCAGAAAACATGAGGGATGTTTAGATCATCATCATGTCATGAACAACTATTAGTAAATGAAGATAATTTAGACCCAGCTTAGACAGATGTCCCAGCTAACCTTTCACTGTAGAAATCACTTGCTGTTTTATATGCTTAATGTCTCTGTTGCAGTGTTTACTGTTCTGGGTCAAAAGGTTGGCAGGGACTCGGCCAGAGGCATTGTGGGAGTTCAACTTCAAATTTTTAAAGCAGGTAAAAAGAATCCTCCAATCCAGATATATTTCTTTATAACAAGTTGTCATTAGTCTTTTGTGGCTCCTGCAGTTAAGTTTGTGTTTTAAATATTTATCTGGTTGTCTCTGTCACAGCAGGGACACAGTAAGAATGGTTGTGTCAAGTCTTTGCACACGCCCAGACAGTATAAAGATGTCCACACAAACCCTGACTCTGACTGCTACGTGCTTCAGGTCACTACCCTCAACTTCATCTTTACTCCTGTGGTCATGGGCATGACATTGACCCTGGTTAGTATCTCCTGGTTATTGGAGACTGTTGGCTACTACTGTCATGTATGAGGTTATATAGGACCCAGGTGCAGACACAGGGATAAGGTAATGAGATGGGGCTTTATGAAAGACATACTAATAAAAAAAAGGCAAGTTGGAACAACTAGAGCTTTCAGTACACCATGCACTCGCAAGAAAAAGTAATGGCACTGTTTGCAAATTCCTGGTTTTCTGCATGAATTTTTTTATGAAACGTGATCTGTTTTTCACCAAAGGCACAAATATCAACAAACACAATATTTATGAGCTGATAAAACACAGTCATCTTTCATGTCTTTATTGCAAAAGCCCATAAACATACAAAGTGATGGTGGAAAAAGTAATGGAAATGCCAAGGCATCTGATGTCACTAAACATCAACTGGAGTCAGGCATTAGTAAACCTGCAGTCCAGTCAATGAAATGAGAATGGATGTGTGTTTTAGAACTACCTTGCTTTAGAAACACACAGTGTCAGTGTGCTATTCACAACCTGATAAACGGGGAGCAGGCTAATAAAACTAATTCAACCATAAGCAGCCTTTTGTCACAATGATGCATCTTTAATTGGATTGCATTTGGAGCAGGTTTACTGAGTGATGTAGTTGTGTAATGTTTGTACATAGGCTTACTCTATCCTCTGAACCAGCTACTCGAAAACAGGGAGTGAGCTACTTGTAGCTCATGGGTGAAGTGTTGGAGATTCCTGCTCTTACAGCTTATAGGTTTTTATCACAGCTCCATAAAAGCTCACGATGAATGTAGACAGAAAAGGGACGTCTTAAGTGAATCGGGTCAAAAAACATCCAGCAATCCTCCTGCCTACTGGCAACATGCTTGTTAAAGCTGTGCTAATATGTTTTTATTGTGTTTGCCAGTAAATGGGTTTAGCATCTGCGCCAAAGACTAAATGAGCTTTTGCATGCAGCACTGGCTGTTTAATTTCCTTCCTAAATCACACTGGGCTGTCTTTGTTTTTCTCATAGTTCACAATCAACGTGAGCACAGACATGCGCCACCACCGCGTTCGTCTGGTGTTCCAGGACACACCTCTCCATCGTGGGAAGAAGAGGGGAGATCAAGGAGGGACCCAGGTGGTGTTGGATCCGGTGCACAGTGTGAGGCTCATGGACTGGTGGCATCCACAGTATCCCCATCTGCCCTCCATATAGGGACCCTGTGCCTTCAGTTGGTTCTACAGCAGAACAGATAAATGATACTGGATTACTCTGAAAAACCCAGTATTATGCTCACTGGCACATGTTGCCCATTTATATTTTACTTGTCACTGATAGATGTTAAAGAAAGTTATAACTGACTGTTGTGAGAGAGGATGCAAATCTCATTTTCTAGTGTCAAATGGGCTGCATGCCCATCAACCACTCCTCAGGACATTACTTGTAGTGGTGTTCTTCCTGCATTGTCATTGGACAAAGAATAGTTAAGCATTATTCCTAGGAAAACTAGAGACACGGCGATATTGACTGTCCTTTTCTTTCTACACTTTTGTTCCTGAATCTTTCTGAAAACATGGATAAGTAGGGCTGGGTAAGATGGAAAAGCATGTTATGATAGCCAGAAGACCGTTGTCAGTGCTGTTTTGATATCCGTAAACATGATAAACCACATCAGATTGGCTAATAGGAATGTGTACAACTAGACATAGCCAATCTGATGTGGTTTGAAAAGGATATTATAGGAAAGTCAAACTGAAATTCTTGAAACTATGCTGTTTTTTTTTTTTAGTTTATATAGTTTAAAGCAGCCTCATTTAGTATTATGTGAAGAATAAAGACACTGCTTTACACTGAAGGGGCCAAAGATATGATTTACCTCAGGAGTCATCCAGTCATCTGCTAATTTGGTCAGTTTCTTTTAGGTGCTTTGTGTGCGTGTGGCTAAGCACACCTTGACTGTCTCTTTGCTGATAATGTGAGCCATGTCTCCCACTGCCACATGTGGATCTTCAACTTTGAATAACTCAAACTATTTAAAGGTGTCTGTGTTGTGTGTATTGAATGTGAGTAGACTCATGCCAATTACATGTGGGGTTGCTATGGTATGAGATTTTCACTGTATGATAATGGTCTTAGAAAATATCACTGTTTCATGGTATTACCCAGTTACTATTATCAGCTACGACCACCCTCAGAAGAATGAAAAACATGGGTCTTTTGTTTTTATTACAAGTGACTGTGCCAGTTGATTGAGCATTAGAATGACCCTAAAGAATAAACTGTTATAAAGATGATTTTTTTAAAAAGCACACAACTATAACATGTTATATAACTAAAGCATGTTAGTTTGCCTGTTAGCACCAGTAGTAGAAGCATTCACATCCTTTAAGTCCTAATATCACACTGTTGTAAAAAGTCCTGTATTAGTTATATTAAAGTATTAACACAAAATGTACTTAAAGTATTACTAGGTTATTCAATGCAGAAAAACGTTATCCTATACAGTATGTTATTCCATTAATATCACCCATGCACTGATGTAAAAGCAGGATTTGACTTGTCTGAGGTGGAGCTCTCATGAACTAGTTTGTATCCAAGTATAACTATTGATTATTATCATTACGGATTAACTTGCTGATTATTTTCACCATTAATCGACTGATTGGTTTGTAAAACACCTGACAAGAGTGAGACATGTCGTGACACTGCTCTAAGTGATTATCGAAATAGATAATTTATTGTAAGGGCGTGAGAATGCAGCCAGACCTGCCTGTATCTCCACTCACTCATAATTTATGGGAGCTGGGAAAGTTTGTTTCTGTGGGCGGATCGGGGTCAGTGCGAGTTCTTTTCTAAATCAGAGATTAGCGAACGAACAGACGATGTGGAAAATTATTCCGATGGCACATTTTGAGATTTGAGATTAAATTAACAAAAGGGACACACAGTTTGACCTATGGAGGGTCGCTGTTCTCCAAGGTGTTCGTTTTTGAGATATGCAAAGTAATCCAACACTGCTAATTTTAATTTCTTTTTAGTGGATGGAGTTTGGTGACTTCAGCCTCCTTTCTGCAGTTTGTCCGCTGCATGTGTGCGTGTGGCGCCCGTTGCCGAGTCTGACAGGCAGTCGGGGGGAAAAAGGTGCGTTGTGTTTTTTTTTCTTCAATACTGGTAATAAGCAAATGTGAATGGTAGGATAAATGTCAATTTTCATACCATAGTATACCGTAAAACTCTAATTACATGCTTGATTATGATGGTGAGAGCTCATATTGGAAGGGATAAAAAAAACATTGCAGAGAGCATCAGGAAATTCTGGTTAGCAGGAGCTGTGGTCTAGTCTCATCAGGCGAGAGTTCTACTGGTAAGCAAACTATCTGCACTAACATTAACCTGGAAACTGCCCATGATAAACACTTTAACTCCTTTGTTATGAAATGTTGATATGCAATACTGTTATCTTTGCCTCCCTCTTGTGGACATCCTGGGCACTACACGTGTTGCACTCACTGTCTTCCGTGCTCTACTTAACCGAAGTTAGTCTTGGCTCCAGCAGTAACAGGATTATACCATCCTTTATATCTCTTTATATGTATGAATGCCTTTTTTGTGCTAGTGAACATGTTAGGCTACTTTTTTGACAAATCAAACAAAATGCCACATATTGAGAAAGGGAGGTATCGACAATTTTCCCAACTACATTAGCTTGTCTTTAAAATTGTAGAGACGCACATGTGCTGTGTCAATTCATTTTAAAATTTAGAAATATGATGTTGGGAGTTAAAGGTTGACGGACAGTGTGTGGCACCTATAATTAAAGAAGGTGAGAAAGAACTTTGCAATCAAGATAATTAAAAAAGCACAAGTTATGGCCTCAAAATACTGGATTAATTCTCTAAAACAGTCTGTTGAAACTAGGTATTTTCAGTGAATTAGGATTATAATAGTAAATTTGCTGCAAATAGATTATTGTTTATCTGAATCACAGCTTTTTGAACAGATGTTCAAAAATAATGTCCAGAATAGTGTGCTGCTCTTGCATCTTAATACTGATAGGTTATGTTGAAATGAAACAGCGACTGTACTACAGGCTAATCATGGGATTAATAAATGAGTAGAAGCCAGCAAAAAGTTCTCCCCCTTAAGACGTGTATTTCTGGTTTACACGTCATCGATTCAAAAATAGGCTACCGCAGAGTCCCTCGAGGATATGAAGAAACTACATTTCCCACAAACCCTTTGGTGCTTTGCTATTGGTGGTGGCACAGGTGACCGCAGGCGCTCCAAGTTGTGACATCTCTACTGTCACACTGAAAACAAATTAACCTCAGACGTAGCCGCGGTCGAGCACGCTGTCGGAGTTTGTTGCTGTACTGAGAAACTTGAAACACTTGAGCGTGTTTCTCATAAAGCAGACTTTTTTTCCCTCTGGTAGTACCTGGCAGGTTTTGTGGTTTTAGAGCGTGCGAGAGAAGTAGGCACGCACTTGTGCTGAATCTGACTCTTACCCTCGTTCTGACTGACCTTCACAGCGGGTAAGTTGTGTTTCCCCTCTGCCACTGAAGTGTAACTTCTGCTAAAACGCCAACATCGAGGGTATGAATATTGAAGTGGTTAAGTTTTGTTTTACATGCAAAGTTTTACGATTTTCTTATGAGTTTAAAATTTATTGTAGCAGACTCATTTGTCTTTAAAAAAATGTAAGTTAGCGCGGGTGTTTTTAAATAAATCATTGCAAAACATATTGCTGCCTTGTGTACAAGACAAGTAATTCTGCCATGTCTTAACGTTTGTAACACAAGCTTGAAGCACCACAAGTGAGTGCACTTTTTAAGACTGACTCGTGATAATTGTGTCTGAATAGAACTGATAGACATTCACGAGCACATATTAAATTATAAAAATAATAATATAGACATTCAAAACATGTTCAGATGTTTTTTTTCCCACATTGTTTTTTTTTATCAGATATTTACATAAGAGCACATGGATTTTTACAAAAATAATATTGGAGTATGAAATAAAACTGCATTGGAATTTTTGCCTGGGGTACTCTTACTACTTTGGGACCCACTGGGTTAGACAATAATTCACCATTTTCCCCCTGGTACTGTCATCTGTGTGTCACTGCTTGCTTTTTGTAATCAGTAGCCAGGCCTGTGTCGGTAACAACACCTTAGCCGTGGGGTATGCTGCTGTGTATAAGTTGCAGCTGTAAACTGCACACTATAGACTGTAATACTCTGTCGCTTATTCAGGTTCTTTACTTCAAAGTCTTCCATGGTGTCAACACAAAAATAATGACACTACTTCCCCCCCGCCTCCACCATTCTTGTTCCCCTGTTTGCAAAGTGGGTTTGACATGTGTTTATTATTAGTGTGCATGTGCATGTTGGCAGTAGAGTTTGTTATGCCTGTTGCTGGTCACCAATGCAATGTCAATAATGACATGACATATAGTACCTGGAATTAAGTTGTAATTTTAGAACAGGCCACATATTTCATTATAGAATACAGTCAAATCATTTGATTACATAAATGTCTAGATGTTCCATCTACAAGTCAGTTTATTTAGTGTCAGTTTATTTCATCATTGAAGTATATTTGAAGAGTTCTAGTTTTATGAGAGTAGTGCTGCTGATGGCAGTAACCATCAAACAGGAGCTTGGTGACTGACCAGATTGCTTATGTCTTCTCAGCTCCTGCTCTAGTGAAGGTCAAAATCTCTTGTTGCCTCAACAGCCCGTTTGCTCTGTGGCCTGTAAGCCAACCTACATGTCTCTTTAGTATAGGTGTACCACCAACAAAGTGTTTGACATTAGATCCCTGACTCTGACTCTTGGTTCAGTGGTTATCCATACCATTCTCCAGAGGATACAATAAGGTTCAGAGGCCAGAGCAGTAAGGTCTCACTTGGTGTGATAGAGCTTCTGCTTTGTCCATGACTCCTCTACTTTCATTTTTGGTTCTTTTCTAAGTATTTTCCCTTCCAACATTACTATTTAGCACTAATGCAATTATAATCATGTTGTGTTATACAACAGTATGATGAGAGCTCATTCTGTGAGTTACCAGAAAAAGGGAAGCGTAAAGCTCATAGGTAGACTGTGGGAGCTATAGTCTAAGAAACTGCAGTCATTGCAAATATGAAAACCAGAGCGTTATGAAACAGTCACCAGTTAATAAGCTGTTTAATGACTGTGGGAAGGTTGAAGTAGGTTTGTAATAAAAAAAAAGATAAGATGTTTCTTTCAGTTCTGTTTTGACATAAATTTCTTCCAGTAAAATGAGTTGCATAGGGAAGCTGTACAGGATCACTGAGGACAGTCTACCACACTGACAGCGCTTCTTGGCGATATGTGCAGGTTTTCGTATAAAAGACAGACTAAAATGTGATTCTGAGTGACACAAGTACCGCCACCTGTTTGCTGCGCACTGTTACTAAGACACACAGGTGTGCGGAGCAATGCGTGGGAGTAGGTTTAGTAGCAAATCTGGGGAAATACTGTGTGTTTAGATGCATTAAGGTCATCTGTGAAACTCAGTACTGTATCTGTGCATTTACATTAAACACATGCTCAGTTGATGTGCGTTTAGGCCATGCTGCCAGGCTATTTGAGTATTTCTTCACACAATATAGATGCAGAATTGTAGCATGTAAATTAAACAGTATGGTTTAGTTGATCACTATTCCTCTACACACAAAACTTCTCTCCCACTATCTCTGTTTGGTCTGTTTCTTTCAATCTGTCTTTTTCATAGTTTTTACCCACCTCTCCTGCATTTCTGTGTAACAATGAATTAAAATATTTTCATTGTGTAACCAGATTAAAGAGGCTTACTGTACAACAGCACTGGCATGTTGTTTACCTGTAACTGTCACACTATAATCCAGTGCTACCACATGTCATTAAGCCATTTTACCTGAATTGTTGTCTTGTAATTTTATCATGTGCCTCTCGGTGTGTTTGATGTTATGTTCCTAAGAATGCAGCTAAACTAATCTCCTGTCAGAGAGATCTGAAAGAATAACTGTAGATATATCTGCTGCCTGCTGGACAGTGTCAGTGTAATCTTTACTTATAATATATGTAATAACCAGTTGTGTAAGTTTTGCTGTTTAGACCTTCCTTTCTCTTTCATTGTCAAAACAAGTGTGTGTCCAATGTAGAATCATAGTTGAGAGTGGGACAACGCGCAGAGAAGAGTCACTGGAATTAGAGTGTAGCGCACACACCATGAAAAGTCAGAAGTCCGTAAACACAGAGCTGCGAGGTCACTGTCGGCAAGGTCAGACATCACTGGCCTCTACGCAGAGGTGTGTTGATACCTGACTTCAGATTGTACTCTCTGTCTCTCCAGTTGACAGCTGCAGCCTGTTCAGATTGCCAGCAAAGAGAAAGTCAGGTTTCCAGCACTAAAACCTCACCAATGACTGTACCGGAGCATTTCAACCTGATCACCTTGCCACCAAAGTGCATAAATTGGCACGAGGATTGCATCCTGTGTGCTGTGTATAGGGAAACTTGTGTGTGCGGGTCACATTTTCAGCCTCATTGGATTCATGCTCGCTTGTAAGTGTCAAAGATGGGGTTAATTTTCTTTAGGTAAACAGAAGCAGCCTTATGGACTAGGCACACGCACGCGCGCGCACACGCACACACAGAGGCACACTGGCTAAGCTCAGTGGATGTACTCTAGTTAGAAGGACATCAGGTGTGTAAACACAGCTTCGTCAGTTTGCCATATGGACAGGTTTCCCAGGACCTGGAAAGTTTTCTTGCCTCTTCCTGATTAGACCAGGTAAAGGTGTATAAGAAACGGTCTTGGTACTAGATTTTCCTTAAATAAGAAAAGACCACACAAACCATAATATAAATTTGTAGGTTGGCCTTCACTACAACTCAACAGGAATGACAGCACGGCATATGCTATGTGACAACAGGACCCATGATTTATCAGTGTGGGTGGGACGTTTTAGGGCATGTGCTGAATGTGTGACCCCACTTCCTCATCTTATCTCCGTCCCACTCTTTCATATCCTCTTTTGATTGAGACAGCAGTGACAGCCTTATGTGGTCTGTCTGAAAGAATGGTGTTTCAGATGCATCTGTGAGGCGCACACTACAGCTGTCCTGTTGTGCACATTTGGACCAGTTGCTTGTTGGTGTGGGCCGTAGTTTGTGGTTGTGGCTGTCTGCAACTTTACCTCTGTCGTGGAGTTGTAATTTACTCTCCCTATAAAGGTGTTGATCAGTCATCTCAGCTGCAGTTTTTAGCAAACTGTTCCCAAATACCATGCTAAATGTTCCGATTGTGAGAAGTGACAAGTTGTCATATGTCTTCAAAGCTAGTTTTTCCTTAAGGAAGCATAATATATGAGAGTTGGGTGTTTGCTTGTATTTTAATGGCCAGCATTGCTGTCAAAGGTTTGCTGCGATGGAAGAGTGTTGTTTACTTATTAGAGACTTGCAGATGAACCTTGCAGCTTGTTCCCTTAATATTATGCCTTCTGGGCTTTGAAACAGGTTTTGCACAGTGTAATTCCTAGTACTATTTGTACCAGTGGTGGAGCATAATGGCAACGAAAACACTAAGGCTGTTTCTCTCAATAACAATTTTTTGATCATTTTCGGTCAGGTTTCAAGGCTTTGTGAAGAGAAAATGAACTCCTGCAGTATGTAGGTGTTAAATGGCCCACTGATGACTCATGACATGATCTTGACTCTTATGTTTGCATTTGATTAGGTAGGCCATGACTTACTGAGTGTCTTTAGCATGCGATTGGTATTAACGCTAGAGCCCATGGTCTGGTTCGCACCTTTTATTGCATCCAGTTAAAATGGACAAGTTTTAAATACTCCTTCGGTAGTACAGCAGCTCCTTTGGGCTCATATAGGGCTCCAGCTCACATCCCATTGCTTGTTTCTTGTCTTCCACGTATCTTGATGCCTCTTGGCTTTCAGATAAGGATCAAATGCAAAGACTTTTAGTGTTCGATTATGGATTCTTGATGGCTTCTCCCTCCATATGTATCTCATTTCCTACATCACCAACGTTTTCCCTGTAGATCATATGACCTAAAGCTGCTGGCTCTTCATTTGCTGAAGGTAGATGAGGATCAGACCCACAGGCCATGGAACAGCTTCTCCTTTCAACAGCAAGTTTGCCTCTACTGGTGACAGTCCTGCAACTAGCCTCTAAACCCTTATGTCATTGTCATTGTTCACACGAACACTTATGAATTTGACAATGAATTATTTTGTTCTTTTACCAAGCTGCCCTCTGTTACCTAAGAAAACTTCATTTTAAAAATAGGCTGGTGAGTACTTACCTTTTTGAAAAAATTCCAAGCAAGTAATGTGGATTATTGGTATTTCTAATACTCCAACTTTGTCACCTCCAGCTTTCCTTTTGTTTGCTAGTTTTCATTTGTGTTACACTGCAAAAGTGACTCAATGTTTTGGTTTTTAAAAATGACTCTTGTAACTAGTCTATCAAATCATTAAGGCCATGTTCACACTGCAGGCTGAAGTGACTCAAATCCGATCTTTTTGCCCAAATGTGACCCATATCCGATTTCCTTATGACAGTGTGAACAGCACAAATCTGATTTTTTTCAAATCCGGCCCAGGCCACTTTCATATGTGGTCCTAAATCGGATACATATCTGATGTTTTACAATGCGACTTCAGTCTGAACGGCCATGTCGCATTTCATGCGGTTTTTATGTCATTGAAATGCGACAGACATCACAATTCTGCGCTGGAGGAGGCGAGGCCATAAGCAATATTTGGCTCTCCTCCTTCTTGATATTCTTCTTATTATTTTTTTTTATTTCGATTGCACATTAACTGGTACCCCCTTCTTGAACCGCCACCTTATTGTGGTGGAGGGGTTTGAGTACCCGAGTGATCCTAGGAGCTATGTTGTCGGGGCCTGTATGTCCCTGGTAGGGTCTCCCAAGGCAAACAGGTCCTGGGTGACGGGTCAGACTAAGAGCGAGTCAAAAGCCCTTTATGAATAGATTAAAATCAAGGACCGTGACGTTACCCGGCATGGCGCAGCCA
>NW_018127898.1:2044307-2069765 GCF_001952655.1 Monopterus albus | reverse complement strand
TCCACATTGAGAGGAGCCAGCTGAGGTGGCTCGGGCATCTGTTTCGGATGCCTCCTGGGCGCCTTCCTAGGGAGGTGTTCCAGGCATGTTCCACCGGGAGGAGGCCCCGGGGAAGACCCAGGACACGCTGGAGGGACTATGTCTCTCAGCTGGCCTGGGAACGCCTTGGCATTCCCCCGGACGAGCTGGAGGAAGTGTCTGGAGAGAGGGAAGTCTGGGCATCTTTGCTTAGACTGCTGCCCTCGCGACCCGGTCCCGGATAAGCGGAGGAAAATGGATGGATGGATGGATTAACTGGTACATCGCTACGCACATGCTATCACGAGCCGCATCCATTTTTATTTTTGCAAACACAGTACGCTGCGTCTGACGTCACGTCCTCTTCTGCGCAAGCGGGTCACCTCAGGGCCGTATACCGTTCACACATGAGACAGATGGCAGTCGCATTTAAATGACAGTGTGAACAACAGCGCAAAAAAATCAGATTTTGGCAAAAAATCCGATCTGAGCATTAAGACCTGCAGTGTGAACGTAGTCTAAGATATTTAATAACTTGTTTGCCAGTTATAAAAGAGGGAGGGAGAAGAAATGTAACCATTTCAAAATCGGGATCAACATTTACTGTTATAAATACTTTTTACTGTAAGTCACATGATGTCTTTGGTTACTTCCTTAGACCAATGTTCAGATGTAGAAGTATGAAATTGGCCTTGATCAATATTGAACATAATTTTATCAATAGTAGATATGTCTCAGTGGTCATTATCACAGTTCTGCACTCAGCCCACGTGTATTAACATTTTTGCTAGAATTCTTTCCCTCCTCTTTGTTAGGGATCCTCATGGTCCCAGTCATCTAGGTTGAAATTCACTGGTGCACTTTGTAAGGTCGTGTGTGTTGTATCTGTGTGTAGAGACAAAGCATTCCTGTCCGCAGTGTTCAATTAAAAATTGTCCCCATATTTGGCCTGAGGACAAGACATGGATGCATGATCTGACACACGCTCTCATACAACACGCACATACAGCATACTGTAGAGAGAGTTGCTTTGTAAGCTTATCTACTTGATATCACCCTCTTGACCCCTTCTTGAACTTTGTGTTTTCAGTTCCTCCTGTCTTCACTTCTTTCGCACATTCTCACTGTACTTTTGCTCTTTTCCCAAAGGAGCCAAACAGCCACATTCTTCACATTTAATGGTTTTAAGTTTTCTACCCATTGAGGATGTTAGTAAGAGAATGGATGGAGGAGTAATGAGAGTGGGGTAGAATTGGGATTTTTGTAAAGGATCAGGTTTTTGCTTTTTGGTGTGTGAATCAAAATAATTGTGTGTGTGTTTATCTTATCACCCAACTCATCTCTGTGATGCCTTTCATTCCATCTCTCCATGCAAAAAGAAATGCTGTGCAGCTGGTTGTCTAGTTACTTCACTGCTCACAAGCACCCTCACAGATTCCCACATTTGTTCAGTATTGATATCAGAGTATTTAGATGCTCCATACAAGGAGAGTGTGCGCTGAAAATAAACCTCTAGTAATTAAGTGCATTGTGACCAGTACATCCAGCGGAAACCGCTTTTATAATAATACCTTATAGATCCTTGCGTATTTTTCTTCTTGTAAATTGATTCCCACTTATTTGTGCAAAGTTATGGAGGAACAATGCAAAAGTCCATGCATTGTGATCAATATTCGTTTTATTTGGTTAATGTCATGGGAGACGGCAGGCGATGTGCGTTGTAAGCCACAGAAGGAGGTATAACACTCATGCACGCAACTTGATGTGACCTCAGGTCATATGATGTAGTACTTATAGCACGAGGAAGTGTTTTGTCATGGTCTTTTATAAGAATAAATAATTTTAGTAGAAACAAGTCTTAGACAAGCTGATTTTGAAAAGGAAACTCCTTAATAAAAGAGCAGAGAAACATAATGAATGTAGGTGCTAGCATGGTTTGGGTCCATGTGTTCCCTTGAGGGAAGGGTCATTGCAAATCAGTACAGAGTTGTTCTGAATGTTCACCTTTATCCTATGATGAAACCTCTCCTGATGAGAGTGGTCCTTTCCAGTACGATAGCACCCCCATCCATAGGGCACAGGGGGTCACTGAATGGTTTGATTAAACTTATGTCAAACATGCTGTGACCTTCACAGACACAAGATCTCAAACCAGTTGAACACCTATGGGAGATTTTGTAGCGACGTAATCGATCATAAAAACAGGAGGGAATATCTTTTCGAAGAATGGTGTTCATCCCTCCAGTAGAGTTCAGTGCAGTGAAGCTGTTCTGGTGACACCTGGTAGACCAACGCCTTACTGAGACACTTTGTTGCAATTTCCTTTCACCTGCCTGTATGTGATCTACACATATATCTTACCGTATATGTTATTAATGAAGATTTACATTGAAGGTTCCGGAGCAGGGTCATACTTCTCAAACCACACCCTTACTGGCACATCCCCTATTTATACTTTTTTTTTTTTTTTTTATTTTTTTTTCTCCCCCCCCCCCCCCCCTTTTTATTTTGTTCTTTTGTCCCTGTTCTTCTTCAGTCCGCTCCTTCTCTCTAGTTACCACGGGGGATACACTTGTCCAGGAAAGCAGCAGCCTCCAATGAGTCCCCTAATTGATGGATCTGAACCTATAATCTTCCAAACTGGTGCCAGACCTGTTCCTGTCACCTCACAGGATTCTGTTTTCCTCACTAACTTCTTTCTTATTTCAGTAAACTTCTAAAATCTACATTTGAAAGCGTGGTCCCTGTTAGTGAAATATATTATTATTAGCAGACTTTTTGCCTGTGGCCTTGTCTGATATTTTGACAGGACCATTTGTCCTACTTAAAAGAGAGATAGCCTAAGGTCAGAATAGCCGGGTCAGGCTTCACTCAGACATATCAACGCAGTCGTTCAACACTTCCAATAGAGCTACAGTGATAGTCTATATATGCAGTATTTGTTTGCAGCCTTTTTGCAGCCATGGTTACGAATGGACTAAATGATAGGAAACTCACTCGCCGGACATTTAGAGTGGGTCTTGGTTTGTGTGCGTGTGTGTGTGTGTGTGTGTGTGTTTGTATGAATGTATGTGTGTGTTTGGGTCTGGGCTCCTCCATAGGCCATTGTTAAAAGAGTACAAGGCTGTCTTGGTCAATGATTTGCCCTCCTACATGTACGCCAAATGATTGGCCAGACTTGATAGGAACGCAGCTTTTCTAACCAATAAGCTGAGGGCCTGGAGGGGTCCTGCCCCTGGACCAAAATAACCCAGTAAATACATTGCGGGTACTATGAGAACTGGAGCTGACCCACTGGTGAATACTTTGTGTACAAACAAGGGACGCTTGTCAGCTGGGTACTGCTGGAACTGTTCTCCTCTGTTGTGATAGGCTCTAGCAGAGTGACACTTTGATCAAACAAGCTGCTGTACATAACCTTTGTATGAACATATTGTATTTGTGACAACCTGAGGAAATTGAAGACAGTCACACTGAGCTGATCTTGCACTAAGGTTTGTCAAGGAGGAATCACTATAGTGATAGATATGCTGTTGTTTTTGGGTTCCAGAAAAGTAAGTCAGGTACCTGGATTCACAGCATGTCACCTAGTGATGTGCTTACTGAAATGTAAGGATATTCCATGTGGTTTTATTAGTGTAGGCTTCAGAAACTGTGCCACACTGTTTCATCTCAACTGTTATAAATGGCTCTTTTTTTATTTTGAAGAATTAGTGCTTCTTGTATAATCAACTGCAAAAAGCCACAGCTGTGATGTCTCTGTTTAGAGCCGTTTGCATCAACCAGTTGCATCTGCTGTGGCTGTGCACATTTTTTAAAGTACATTCTTTTTTTGTGGCAGTTAAGGATTGTGTTAACTAATACTACGTGGACACAGATTGTCTGCAGCAAAGACTATTGTGCTAATTCCTGTCTTCAGGACTGTGTACAGCCTTTGTATTTTCATCTGTCTTATTGCCATCTTAGCAGTCAGACCTGTGTGTGGGAGTGCAATCAAAGAAGTAAATATGTCATGTTCTGCTCCTGACTTCCCGTTGGAGACTCTTATTTTGAAAAGAGCTTCTGGGTTATCATTATCTCAATCTCCCCACTGGCAGTCAGTGGCTGATTCAGATCACCTGGCTGATTCCATTTACCTGTTTCTTGTTGTCTCCACCCTTCATATACTGCCTTGTTTCTGTGCTCCAGTTGCATCAGCGTTCAGTGCTGTGCATTCCTGTCATCACTTATTACCAAACCTGTGTTCTGCCTGCCTGATCTTTGTCACCAAACCTGTTACCTGCCTGGTTCCACCCATGCCACATCGGCTGCATGAAGTGCCGTCCTGCTATCTCCTGTTACCTGTCCTCCAGACCTGACCCCTTACTACCTGCAATCTGATCCACACCCTGCCTGACCCTGACTCTCCGGCTGCCTAGCACTTGCCACTTGCTGAGCTGCAGTGTTTTTTTGGGGGGTGGGCGGGGGGTTCAGCCATCTGTTCACTGGACCTGTCTTCTGTCTGCTCTGACTCTCTTCCAGTGATACACTTTCTGACGTAAGTCACCTGAGAACTATTGTAGAACTGTCTTAACTGTTTTTTTGGTTTATTTTTTTTTTTTTTTTTTTTGACAGCCTATTTTGGTTGACTTTGGTGTGTGTGTGTGTGTGTGTGTGTGTGTGTGCGCGTGTGCGTTTTTGGAATTCAGTAACTAAGCTCAGTTTTTTTTCTCACGGCGTCTGGGGCCTGCCTTTGGTGTATGGAGTATTTTTTTTTTTTATATTTTCCTCTCTGTGGAGAAGTGTTCTTGTCGACCTGGCCAGCTGTGTTGTTGCAGTCCTCTCCCCCCCTGTGTGGGATTAATTTATCAACCATCTTGAATTTTGCTGTTACTTGTAGTAGAGCTGAAACTGGTCAGTATCTGGAGAGGAGACTGTATTGAGACCTGCGACTCATCAACCTGAGTATATCCTCCCCTGACGACCCAGAGACGGTTCCTCAGTCTTACCTGCATACCGTAGCCTTTTTCAGTTTTTGCAGCTCTGCCCCTTCTTGTAAACCTCTTTTACTCTTTTCAGTGTCTGCTGAGTCGTACGTTTTGGTCAAATGTTCTTGTGGTGGGGGGGAATCCTGACAAAATGCTGATATATCACCTTGTAGTCCAGGGAAAAAAAACAAAAACCACACAGACCAAATAAGGAATTGCTTTCAGGGTTTGTGTATTTATGCATGCACATTTTTGTGCATTATTATAAACAAATGCTGTGCACTGCCATCAGAAAGACTGAAGGAGGAGGTACACTTTAGAGCGAGAGAGAGAGAGAGGAGTTTGCTGGAGACAGGGCTCTCCTTGTTGTTGTGCCAGACTACAGCATTCAGTCTAATTTAGGGGAAGAGGAGGAGAGTGGGAGGAGAAGTAATAGGAAGCTGAGCTGGTGGTTAGAGAGAGGGAGGAAGGTGACTAATAGAAGCTGTCACCCAGCCTCCTGTAAGTCGGCTGGTTGAGGGAGGAGTGGCCTCACAACCAGTGAACCTGTATATGTATGCACTGCTTGATCTAGCCCAGCCAGCAAACAAGTGTCTGTCCCTGTCCGTGAGTGTGCGTATTAACACATGGAGTAGCAGATATTTCTTGGATACACAATGTTGTCTTTGGGATAGTTGGAGAGTTGCTGGTAAGAGTCCAAGTTCATATGTACTATACTAGACAACATGTATTACTGTAGATGTAACACCGTCAGTCTGAGCTGCATTCATGCTGGTTTGCAGTTGAATCAGAGATGGAACAATTTTGAGCAGAATTTGTTTAAAGTGTTTTGGTATATGGCATATGCAGCAGCAAAACAAGCATTGGTTAAACTTGCTGTTGATATTGAGTTTGACCTTTCAAACACAGAAATGGGAACTATAGTCATTACTGCACTGTTTAGCAATGCATGATTAGTTACAGTACGTGCAGCTAAGTGGAGGCAGAATGCCAGCAAGATGGTACTGAATGTGTGGCCGTTTGATAGGGAGACGGTGGAAGTTACTACATGAAATACAACAGTACATTTGTATGCTAAAAGATGCCAATCTAAGAAATGATGGTAAACTGGGGTCAGTGTTGAGACCTTTTGTTTAGAAGGCTGTCTTGGGGGATAAGTTACTATCCTGTGCTTTGACTAGATGTATTTCTCAAGGTCTGAGTATGCATGTGTTGCTACACATTCTATATACAACTTGTCTAACCAGTTTGATTAGCTTGAAAAAGCCTTACTAATTATACAAGTACTTTTATTTTTCCTAAGATTTGTTCTTAAAGCGTGCCTCAGTCCTGGACATTGTGGGATGACAAACAGCTTTGGTTTTTTTTCCCTCAGTTGCCTGCACAGGAAGTTGCTTCATTGCTAGCAAATCTAGGAGTTGTGAAAACTAATGGATGGAAAGGGGAAGTGATGCATTGTGGTTATTATTGATGATGCTAGTCCATTGTCTCTCCTGTATCTCATTGTGTTCTATTTTGATTAGACAAGGCTGGAAGTTGAACTGCTATCTTATTGCTGACCTTTGCTAGTTTTACACCACTCTCAGTGACCTGAGGAAATCAGAACTGAGTTGAAAGGTTCACAGTGAGCGAGGGCCCCTCTTGGTCAGCTCTTTGTTAGACTATGCTTTGAAGGTGCCAGGCATTGTGATTCACATACAGAGCTAATGAGTTATACTGACTCATTCAGATGACCTTCAGAAAGTCGGTTAGTTAACTGAAATGCATGTTGATGGTAAATCCTGTCAAAGCATTTTTTGAGATCTTGCATTGAAGTTCCTATCCAGTGTAGGTTCATTTACAATCTAAGGACAGTGGCCTTTTTACAGCAGTAGTCTTCTCAACCTAAATGATGGGAACAAAAAAGAAGATGCAGTGTTTTGAATATTTCACTTAAGTATACTTCAGTTTGTATTATAGAATCTTCATAATAACACGTACCTCTACTCATGTGAAACATGGAGGTGTTAAAGCATGTCAGAGTGCAGAATTGACACCATGATGGCCAGAACCAGCTGCAACACAGATGCAGCGATTTGCCATGTCAAAAAAAAAAAGAACTGAACAATTGAATCAAAGATGATGTCTTCAGCAGAACGGCACAATTAAACCTCAGAACAATTGTGAATGGCCTCTCACTATGTGTTTATGCTTGCGTCTAACCATGGTCTGTTGCTTCTGCTACGGAACGCCTTTAGTGTGTGTGGCACACCTGCTGTTTTCCCCCCTCTTGAACACACCACTGCCTCTTGTGCTGCTTATCCACCATTATCATAGTAACATTGTTACAGCTGTTTATTCCAACTGTCCATTTTTGAATATTTACATTTTATAACCAGTTGTCTTTTTGTTTTTTCCTTTACCACATTATCGCCTCTCTTCATCCCTCTCTGCCCCATGACCTTCCCATACAGGTCACCATCCACTTTGTCCAGCGTCCAGACATGTAACCGGCAGCATAAGCACAACGTATTCCTCTCTGTGAACTCTTTTCTTTCCCTCACAAACAGGTAATTTTGTGTGTGTGTGTGTGTGTGTGTGTGTGTGTGTGTGTGTATTTGTCTTTCTGTATATGCTACTTTTGTGGGGTTTTTTGGCCCTTTTTGCATTAACATAGCAGACAATCCTGACTTGTATACTGTAGAAATGTGAACAGTTCCTTCTAGGATCTTGAAGTGGCCAATTTTGCATGCATATACAGTCCCTCTATGCCATAACTAGTGTCAGTTGTAATTATTAGTAAGGTACAATTAGGAAGGTTTTTAATATCTAACGCAGAAACATGAACCAACAGAATACCAGCCCTGAGTGTTTGAACATGATGTCACTGTCCGTCCATGTGCCAGTCTGTCTGCTTGTGTATGCTGAAAAGTTCATGTTCGGTCGCTAACGGATACAGCTGTTTGCATGTGGGTGAGACCAAAGAAGAAGGGGTAAGGGCCCCATATTTGCCATGCCAGCCCTGTCACATAATCCTACCAGCCTTTCTGGAGTGTGTGCAGTGGTTGAAGAATATTGATGGTGTAGGTCTGCTCACATATTCTGAAAGAGTCTACCCAAAATCCATCAAACTCTGTAGAGCATTAATGCATAGGCACACTTACCCTTTATGTACATGGCCCCCTCTCACCCCCGCCTACTCACAAACACACATGGATAGATGCACAAAGATATCACATGCACATAAACAAAACAAAAAAAAAGCAAAACACCATGGCCCAGGGGAACAGTGTGTTCCTGAAAAGGAGAACAGAGAGCAAGGGTTGAGGTTATTTTAGTCATTAGAGCAAGCAGACAGCTTAATGCGGAAAGGAGGTGTGTTTGTGCAGTGATGGAAAGACTAAAGTGCACAGTTTGGAATATTTTTGATATTAACAGGAAGCTGTTAAATTGGAAGCTTATGGTCAAAGTTTCCTTAAGTATCAATAATTTTTTTTTGCCATGTCATGAGTGAAACTGAATAGCTCTTGTACCGTTTGTCACAGTAGGGCATATTCAGGTGTTTCTGCAACCCCGAGGGATGCTTTTCCTGCTCTTACTACCTGTGCACAACAGCTGTGATCTTGATGCAGAATGTTTTTTTGCAACTGTTTTACAGCCCTTTTAAATAAAGCTGCAAAATGTTTGAGTTTTATGGCTACATACATGTAAATGCACACATTTTTGTTTGAGGGCATCAGAGTATGTGTGTACTGTATGTGCACATACCACATTTAACTGGTGGCTGTCAAAAAGGCCTTCCTTGGCATTGCACTGTCACTTCTAAAAATACATGCTCCACAAATTAACACCGTGTCTCTGAGCACAGGTGCCCATGGCCCCGCACTGTCCCCAAGTGTGCTTGTATGTGTTGGCCTTTGCTCATACATGTATAGGAGATCATTAAAGCTGTCAGTGCATTGTGCACCGAATGTTTAATGTGTAAAATGTACTGCAAATATATTTGTGTGTTGTGTGCATGTTCTTGGCATGCAAATTTGACTAATCAGTGGCACAATCTGTAACTGACCTCATGACCCAGGCTTCCTCCGCGCTGCATTCTCCCACTGGTTGTCAGTGTTTAAAGTGAAAGGGCTGTGACATCACAGCATCAGACACACAATGGCCACTGTGTGCTTCTACCGCGTCATAGACGCCTGCTTACCCCAGTAGATGCCAGGCAATGGGAAGGCCCATGTGTGAAATCACATTGCCTGGTGGCAGTGTGTCACCATACAGCTTTAGGAAGTGATATCCTGTGTGGGTGTGTCAGTGTGGGTGTGTATGTGTTAAGGTGTCAAGGTGTCTACATACTACGTGTCATTACATGCGCAGCCCACAACATAAATGCATTCATACTCGCGGCACTAGGAATTGTCACTGTGGAGGGAATGAAGTTCTGGATGATGAGGAGGAGTTGTACTTGTGGTATTTACTGTAAACCAGAGAACGAAGATGATACTTTGACCTCTAAACTCGTGAAACCAAGGTGATGAAGTGCACACAGTATGTCTATTTGTTTAGGTGTAGCACTGAGGTCACATACTACAGAGCCAATCACGAGTAAGGAGAGTTAAAATGACTGGCTTGTAGACCTGCTGCATTCTGTGGGGTACAGGGTTTGTGGTGATCCTTGTATGACCAGAGTGAGAGGTATGTCTGTATATTCAGAATGAAATTGGGAAATTTCCCAGTGGGTGTTGATCTTGTGATTGTCATGGACAGCATCTCAAGGTGTAGCTGGGGGGAGAAATGTGTCCAGTTTGGGGACTTTCAGAATCACTTCTCTGCTTTTTGCAGATGATGTGGTTCTTTTGGTTTCATCAGACTGTGACCTTCAGCATACATTAGGGCAGTTTGCAGCTGAGCTTGAAATGGTTGGAATGAGAATCAGCACCTAAGTCTGAGGCCATGGTTTTGTTGAAAAACAGTGGATTGCTCCCTTTGGGTTGAAATTGGGTTCCTTGTTTATTAATGAGGGCAAAGTGGAATGAAATTGACAGGTGGATTGGTGCAGATTCAGTAGTAATGAGTGTGTTGTACTGGACCACTTAGATGAAGAAAGAGCGAGGCCAGAAGGCAGAACAAGATTGTTAATAAAGTGGCCGAAAGGAGTTGTCCTCTGTGGCGTGGCTGGACTTGGCCTTGGAGATACGACAGAGTTTGGACATCTGGAGGGAACTCGAAAATAGAGCCACTGTTCCTTTGAATCAAAAGGTAGTGCTGTAAGAAGTACTCGGATTGGTTACTTAAATATAAGCAATAATACAGTGTAAAAAATACTGTTGCAAGTAAGTCTTGTATCCAAAATGGTTTAAGTATTGGCATAAAGTACCCATTATGCAAAATGGCACAGTTTACATTGATGTACATTTAATGTTGCAGCTGGTAAAGATAGAGATGGTATTAACTACCTTACATGCTAATAATTTGAATTACTACTGGGTAGCTTGTGACTCTTGCACTAAGGATCAATATCTTATGAATGTACTGTTTTAGCAACCTCATCCAAAAAAGTTAATTTGATCACAAATATAGCAAGTACAATATTTTTCTCCAAAATGTAGACAAGACCAGGTAAATGAAAATACTCAAATACAGATGTCAATTGTATACTTAGTTACTTTCCACCTCTGTAAAAACGGAACCATCTGAGGTGGTTTGGGCATGGTGATTAAAATGTTTCATGGGAACCTTCCAGGTTTTTTTTTAAAATTTCTTCTGGTACATGTGTAGCTGGTAGACCAAGAATATATTGGAGGGGCCATACAGTATACCTTATCTGGCCTGGTTATGTCTCAGGGTCCCCAAGGAGGAGCTCCGAAACATTGCTGGGTAGAGGGACATCTGGACCACCCTACTGCCTGTGTTGGCTGTGCTCTCTTTGGATGTCTAGTTTAATTTATTTATATATAGATGGAGCTAAAATTTGCCTCAAAGGGTTTCACAGTCCGTACTCCCGAATCATAGAGTACATCCCTGGCTGGCATTTCTAACTTGCCAAGTGAGTTCGGAGACGTAATCACCCCATTTGTCAGACTATAAATAAACTGTGCAGCATT
Source organism: Monopterus albus (assembly GCF_001952655.1). Taxonomy (NCBI): domain Eukaryota; kingdom Metazoa; phylum Chordata; class Actinopteri; order Synbranchiformes; family Synbranchidae; genus Monopterus; species Monopterus albus. Next base: position 2,058,700 of record NW_018127898.1, on the reverse strand, counting down.
CCACCAGTGTGTGTACTGTATGTGTGCACACACTTGTTTGTCTAAATGTTAAGCACCTTCAAAGTGACAGTTGCTACACATGGGCCTTCCTCTAAATTTCCAGATGTAAACAGCTGCTATACAAATTGTTCTGCCAGCACCAACAGTTATGAGTGTTAGAGGGATGCACTGTTGTGGTTAGTTTGTGTACTTTTTCTTTATGGAGATGAGTATTTCAGTTTGGGTAGTGTGAAGTCAGCCTTTCCATCAGTCCAGGTTGTGGTACATGTTTGTGTTTTTGAATGTGTAGCTCTGCATGGGTGTGAGCTATCCAATGGGCACAAAGCAGGCAGTGTGTGTGCCCCTTCGGGTACTGAAATGTACACTTCGGACAACAGGCAGCTTCAGTCCTTCTCAATAGGAGCTGCCCTTCTTATTGTACCTCAAGCACAATGAGCTTTTCTCTCCTGTGTCCTTCTGTGTTTTTGTCTTTATGACCATATACAGACAGTGTTTCTGATAAGAGATTGGAGGAATCTGATTCTGATTGATGTTACTGCTTTTCTGCATCCCATCTCCCTACACATCACACATATTAGAATAGGAGTTAGGTTCTCCATCTCACCTTTTGTGAGTCCAGACTAGCTTAGTCATGCAGGGAATAAATACAAGTCATTGCAAAACGGGAACTATCAGTCTGGGAGTCCCCACTGAGTGTGTGTGTGTGTGTGTGTGTGTGTGTGTGTTTGTGACAGTGTATGCATGAGGGTGTATATGTGGGAGAAAAGAGGAGATGTTGTAAAGGATAGTGGTTCCCCATGGTCTTTTTGTTCACATGATCACCAAGGGACAACAAGACCACATGACACCCACACGACCAAAGCTCTCTTGAATGTCTCTTTTTGGAGAAACAGAACTGGGGCAAGAGATTATTGCTGCTAACCAACTTCCTCCCAGTGTCCTATTTCAGAGTTGATATGCCACCACTTATTGGATGAAGTCAGAATGACACAGGGAGTGTGCCTGGAAATGCTGTTTGTTTTGCTTTAGGTGCTGAACGTGTGTGCACAACAGGGCTCTGGGCCAAACTGTTCGGTCAATCATTATTTAGCAAAGTGGTAATTTAGAACTAAATTATTTGTTACTGTGATTTGTTATTGACCATGTGATTATTTATCACTATTAGAATGTATTTCTTTTCTTGTCTGTCCTTTGTGTTCCACTCTGTACTTGGCTTGAAGAAGATAAAAGTTATGGCTCATAATGTATAAACGTGCGTTTCAGTTTGTGAAGCTGAATTTATATAAAGGACCATTCAAATATGAGAGTGCTGTGAGATTTTTGTAATATCTCTTAAATCTAATTCACAAGTGCTTGACTGCATAATAGATCTATAATTAGAATGCTGGAGCCAATCTTTAACCTTTCATTAGTGGGTATATGACATAACTAAGTACTCTATTTTCCTAAGACAAAGTTCTTGCTATGTATTGGAAAGGGCATTAAATGCCGATGCATTTCAGAGGCTCAGCTTTTGCTCATTTACTAAAAGTATTTTGTACATCACTGATGCCTGAACATGCAGCATGATCAGTTTTATGTTTATGTACAAGACAGACATCACATGAGGAAAACTGTAGCACTGAATGCTCTAAGGCATTTAAAGACATCTAATCACTTGGTAAATTAGGAATATGGCAGCCTGTTTTGAACAACTTGTAAAAAGTTGGAAGGAACAGTGAGTGCCTGTATAGTAATGTATCCAGCCTACCCAGTGGAGTGGCACCAGTGGGCAAAGTCCAAGGTCATGGAGTTAATAGAGCTGTTAGCCTAGCTCAAGCTAATGTCTTCCAACTACTACAAAGCTTTCTTCTTAATAGGTTGAACTGAATCTTGTGTATTTAAAATGTATAAACATGAAAGACAGGTTGTAGAAGCAGAACTGTGGACTGATGAATATCTAGTCTTTGAGATGACTCTATAGCCCTTTCCAGCTACAAATCAGCAACTCTTGATCGTAGGTTTTCTGAGATCTCTTTTGCAAGGCCTGGCTCACATCAGCTGATGCTGCTTGTAAATAGCACACTGACTGTTTGTTTCTATAAGTCTAGGTAGTTCTAAACCACACCTCTATTCTTGTTTCATAGATTGAACTCCAGGTTTACACCTGACTCCAGTTGATGTTTAGTGACATCACAAGCCTGGTGTTGACATTACTTTTTCCACCATCATTTTGTGTATATTTAATGGGTGTGTTCAATAAAGACATAAAACATGACTGTTTGCGTTTATCATCTTAGAAATATTTTGTGTTGATATTTGTGACTTCAGTGAAGATCAGATCACTTTTTATGACCAATTTATGCAGAAAACTAGGAAACTGCAGATAGTGCCATTACTTACATTGTTTATGTAGTAATGTGATGTGGGTTTCACAGCTTTTAACCGAAGTTATCTGACCTTTGAGTGTACCGCAATTAACATAAACCTACAGTATGTTGTCTTTTTATGGTTGAACTGGGGAAGGTAAGGGCCAAACTACTTTTACAGTCCATTTCACTGCTAAAAGTATATCACAACATTGCACACTTCCACTCTCACAGCTCTAGTCTGACATTGAATGAGGCTCAGTTGAGGTGGAAGTGTTTACACACTGAGTTTGCTTGTTATATATTATTGTTTTGGAGCTACTGCAGATCTCTGTTGGAGAATATTACTTTTTGCAGCTATCATAGCTAATGTTACCTGCAGTTCTATTTTCTTTCCTTGTTTTCACCTTGTTTTTTCTCTTTAATTCCCTTCTTCCTCTTTCCAAAGTCATTTTTTTTTCTTCATCCTGTTCTTCCACAGCTTCCTCTACCTCTCGGGCTGGACTGTGGTGCATTGACGTCGGCTCGCCCTCCCCTGCCCCCTTGCCCTCCAGCAATGGCCTCACGCATTGGGCTGCGAATGCAGGTACAACGGAGCTACCTTCCACCATCTAGTATAAAGTTAATGCAAGAAGAACCAAATGCAACATCACTCATCACAGTCAGTTTATAGGTCCAAATGTTTTAACATTCCTGTGGCGTGTGTGTCCAGCTAATGCGAGACCAGCTGCAGCAAGAGGAGCAGCGTGAGCGGCAACAGCAGCAGCAGAATGCAGCCTTACAGTACATGCAGCAACGTATGGCTGGGCCACCTGCACCCACCCCAGCTATCAGCACCCCACAGCATTACCAAAACATGCAGGTTCCTGTGGAGGTTCTTAAGGTCAGTGGGGAATCAACTGACCTTAAGAACTGATTCTTTTCATCATTACATAATCTCTCTGTTGTTGTTTTCAACTGATTTCTTATGTAAAGCATTGCTCAGTTAGCCAATAAAATCTTGCGACATTGCATTTTTCAGAGGCCAGGATGATATCTTTAGAGACATCAAGCTATTGAATTTAGAGTGAAATGAAAACAGAAAAATGCAGCAAAGACGTAGTTTTGAGAAGCGGGAAACAGTGGATTGAGTATGTGCATTTTGTCATGAGTGATGCATAATCTGAAGGTTGGAAATGGAGGTATTTGGGCAGGAAAAGGAAAAAATGTGTATGTACATAGAACCCGCTCCATCCATCTACCTAGTATCTCTTTTTTAAGACTTGGCCTGGACCAACATACAGTCTGTGGTAGTAAAATAATGAGTGAAGTAAAACCTCTGTCACTCACTTCAAGTCCAAATGCAAATGCACCACAAAGACAGACTGCTAAGCAGTTCTCTTTGAGGAGATTGGAAGAAGAGAGAAAAGATTTAAGTGGGGTTCCAAAAGGACATTGGGTGCCAACACTTCTGTTAATCCACTCACATGTTGGTTAGGAGACAGCAGAGACTTCACTGGGTGACTAGGCCTCTCACACAGCAGCACCGCCACACAGTAAAATCAGGAACACATTTGTAAACGACAGAAAAATGTACTTGAGCAGCAGGGAGACAGAAGGGGGAAACAGCCATAAGATAAGAGAGGCTGGACATGCTTTGTGATAGGACAGACAGGAGCGATGTAGATAGTCTGAGTCTGACAGGGACAGATAAAGCTAAAGTGACATTTTGCCTGATTCCAAAGATGCCTGTGTGTGTGTCCTTATCTTTGATGGTGTGTTTATGCAAAACACCATTATGTGCACGTCTTTTTTGCATAATTTTGTAAATCTGTGGAGTTTGCATGCAGTGCTTACTTGTTGTATTGACAGTTTACTCTGTGTGCATGCATGTGTTTGTGTGGAACTGTGTTTATGAAATACCGGTATTTAGAGTTGTCAGTATTTTCTTTCTTGTTGTAAATAAGATGGGTTGTCTATCCATCAGGCCCACTGAGCCTGTCATACTAAAAAAAAAAAAAAAAACCCACATGCATAGTGGGAGGGAGTGGGAACATTTATTTACTATCAAATTTCTGGTTCATTTGATACAATCTGGCAGTTAGTTATAGAACAGAGTAGAGGTTGGAGGGTCTTCTCGGTGGTAATGGGGTGTAGGTCTGCTCTCTACTGAGCTTTACTCTTTGATGTGAAGGAATGAGGCTAGCCCATTACACCAGAGGGGTTTAGTGTGGCTTTATCCCACTAGGCAGTACTACTTACTTACTGCTCTTATGTCTTAGTGCATTTCTTTGTTATGGGACAGGGATAGTAAGGTGTACATCTGAAGCATTGTGGTATGTGTTTAAATGTCATGCTGAGCTAATTAGCTTGTAAAACATGCTAAATGTTTATGTATAACTTATTGTGTAATTGTGATTGCAGCCCTGTGTGTACAGGGATGGGAAGTATTGTTGTTTGAGCTTGAGATGCTAAAATCTATGCATGTAGCTTGTAAATTATATATACATTTATATAATTACTCTATATGCTAAAAATAGACTGGAGTCTATAAGTGTGACAGGCGAAGTGTACTGTTAATACAGTTTTTTTTTTTTTTGCTTCTAAAATTTTTAAACTCCTAATTTACATTAGTTTTAGCTCAGTTATCAAGTCTCTGTGATACTGTTACTGTATATGGTATGAGTCCTTAATCATTTGGGATAAATCAGTTTAGGTTTAAATTCAACAGATTACTGCTAGAAATCTTGTACATCTTATATTTCCACCAAACAATTTATCAACAAGTAATCATTAACAGGAAAGAGTTGGATCAGTGTATAAAATTATTAACTGAATAAGAGTTAACATCACTTTACTGTCTGTTTCTAATACAGGTACAGACCCACCTTGAGAATCCTACAGACTACCACATCCGCCAGTCTCGGAGGCAACAGGTGAAAGAATATCTGTCTACCACCTGTGCCACCAAACAGGTAACTGTCTGGGATGTATTTACTTTGTTAGTCTGTCTTTCACCTAGCTCAACACCTGTATATATGGTGTGTCTTTCTATTTTCTCGTTTGTCCAGCAGTCCTCATAGTATTGTGATATAGTGATCTGGGGGGTAGTGGGGTACAGTGGTCTGTCTCAGTATTCATTAGCTTCATTATTTCCTGCTCTTTCTGTGTCTCTAGATGGTACATGCTGTAGCAGGGCTGATTCCACCCTCTCCTCCCACAAACATGGGACCCACGGGAGGTTCTGCCCCCCAACCCCTCCACTCCCCGCACATGCGCACCGAGCAGCTCATGTCTGGAAACAGCGCCCCCAACAGCCCCATGGCCATGCTCAACATTGGCTCCAGCCACGAGAAGGAGGTAGATGCGTGCAAGTGTGGGCAGGCAGAGACATAAACATTTATCCCTAACCATTTTATAAAGTACAATTTACAAGCAGCAACAAACGGAGCAAATATTTTTACAATATGACTTAATTACACGTCTATATAAAATTATGAGGATTGATTATTACCTGCAAAGTGACATTATCTCCACATCTTATGAAAGCATAATGATTTGATTGGTCTTCGGTAGGCTGGAGCAGCATTTGCACTGTGAATGCACTGGTGTTATAGTAGGTGTGTAGATGATGTATCAACTAACTGACACTGGTTATCATTGGAGTTTAATTACTCCATTATGGCTTTGTAAGAGTAATTACAGCTTAACGAGTGGTAGGGAAACTGAAGGGCCCTTTGTACCTGGCAGACTTTGGCCCGCTCTCTTTCTCCAACTCTGGACCACTCTTCTTTCTGTGTCTCAGCAAAACATGCTTTACCAGTTAGCCTCCATGACATAGAAGTCATCATTTCTCTTGACCTGCAAACAAGTTCTTTACCTGATGTCTTAGATGCCATCAATTTTCAGGTGCTTTAATAACTGTACAAGTAGTAACGATATGTTCAGTGTGTTGTCTGCTTAACATTACAATAGGAATCAGAGTGTAACCTCAGTTTGAAAGTTTTGAAAGTTGACTTTATAGTTCCTTAAGCTTTTCTTAATTACATTACAGTTAAAACTTTTCCCTGCTTATTTTTCAGATGGATGAGGTCATCGATAACATTATCGGCCTGCAGTCCAGTTTTGATGAAATTCAGTCATACGTTGACCCTGTCCAGATGCCAAATACAGTAAGTAGAGCCCACATAGGAGAGATAGTAAGGTGTGCTTGTTGGAGCACTTCAGTTTTATTGCCTTTTATGTGACTAATGTACTTTGCATCCATCTGGGTTCTTTTTCTGTCATATGTTTTTATTTGATTATCACCAATGACTTGCTATAGTAGATGTTTTTATTTTTTTTGTACAAAATAAAATAAAAAAGTATATGTTTGGTAAAGTTTTTTTGAAATTGTATTCATATGGCAGGGTCTAGTACAAATTCTGTGCATAATATGCCATAAATACTATATGGATGAGGTTTGCACACAACACTGGAATTCTTAAAAGTTGTAATAACTGACTATGTAGCTCTCTGAAACCCTCCTCCACTTCAGGACTTATTTTGAGCCTGACTTGACCTGAATGACTCAATGTGTTGCCAAGTCATCACTACTCAGACTTTGGCTTTTGGGTAGTTCCTGTAACCACTGCTGCTGCACATTCAGGGCGTATAATTGATTTAAACACTAAAATTTCACCCATAAATTATGTTGAGCATAGTTACAAACTGTAGGAAGGGCAATGTTAGGGAAGGACTGCACAGTTCCTTGTGTTTGAGCGAACAAACTCAGAGCATTAACAATTAAACTACTAGGAGTTACAGTTCAACTTGTTTACAAGACATTCAGAGGGAGCAAGAGGTAGAGAGGGAGAGGAGGGAGGAAAAGACGGGAGGAGGGAAAGGGGGATGAGGGCAATTTGTGCAAGGGGAAAACAGGCTGAAAGTCCAGTTAGGGGAAAGTTCACTCTTGTTTGGTGGGGAGCAGAGGTAGAAGAAAGACTGGATCAGTGCTGCAGAGGTCATTCTCCCAGGACAGGGGCGGCAGTACCAGAGAAAGCTGCTTTTGCCTGAGAGAGAAGAAGAGATTGTTCCAGACAAGTGAGACAAGCAGCTGAGGATGAGGGAGATGAATAAAACCTATGCCATTGTGGAAGTTATTGAAGGAGAACAGATTCAGCTGGTAAGACACTGAAGCATTGTTGTTTTTGACTGTTTGGTTGGTGTTATAGGAGTTGGCTTTTTTTTTTATTATTTATTTTTTGGAATAAACCACAGTTTGGACTGATACTAACTCCCAACCTTGAGTCCCTGATTATAAGATGACCACAGCAGACATGGCTAGGTGGGGGGAGTTAAATTTTATATATATATAGTGTATTGCAGCTATAGTGCACCACTGATTACATACAATCCAGTTTTACCTGGATTTGAGTTGATGCTGAGCATCATGTTGGGGTTCACCGTGCATTTGGAGCAGGCATAGTTTGCTGCAGGCTGCTTCCCAGATCTCTGTGTGTGTGTGTGTGTGTGTGTGTGTGTGAGAAAGAAAGAAACCCAGTCTCCTGTAGCTTTATCTAATGGTATGTTTTCAGTATTTGATTGGTTTAATCACTGTACATGCATATTTTTGTATGCCTGTGTATATATATAATATCATAGTGAATGATTAGATTGTGATTGATCAACCCTGAGGATGATCAGTGTTTGTCAAGCTAGTACTGTAAATGAACTGAAAGAAACTCAATGCACAGATCAATAAGTTAACGATGCTTCTATTTCAGAACATATCACCGATGCTGTAAAGTTTGTTTGCTTGGAGTGTTTCTGCATTAGAATTTCACCAGAAACTAAAATTCCAGTTTTGTTCCTGACTGTCAGACCAGTGAGTAAAACTCACCTGCTAATCCTAATGGAGATTAAAGTGGCAAACTCTTGTGGAATTCTTGGAATTGCAAAGTTTAGTCAGCGCCGGGAACACCACCGAATACCAGGCGCGAGTGAACGGTGTGTGTATGTACTATATGGATGGTTGCGCTGAGCCATAATGAGTCCCAGTCATGTTTGCATGCTCAGTTGAGTTGCATGAGTTCTTAGTAGAGGGCTGCCTGTAGAAGTATGGTGGTGGCTGGGTAATAGGTTTTTTTGTTTGTTTGTTTTATATCATCAGCGGAAAACTTGAAACAGCCGTGACAGAGTGAAGCATTAAATCCGTTTTGGATTTTGTCACTTATCGTGATGCAAAGATTTATTTTTAATATTCTTTTAGAGAACTGAGAACTGATTATTTAAATTTGTCACCTGAAAATCAGAACATCATTTCCTCCATTCTCCAGAGGGATTTTCACTTCATCTCCACATTCTTTAGATCTTTGGTGAGATTTTAAACACACCATTTACACACAGAGCCAACATGCAAAGGTCTGTGTGTACAGCAGTTTATGTAAGTGAATTTGTTTAATCACAGCTCACACAGTAGCCAGCTGATAAGGCATCTTTTCCTTTGAGTTCTTTATCTTTCAGGCCTCATTAGCAGTGTCACTGTTGCCCTTGCTTCAGGGCGTACGACAGGTTTGGTAACAAGGCATAAAAAATCCATTGCCCTCATTAAACCACACAATTAAAATGAAATCACATCTTTTTAGGAGTCTATACAAAACTTAATCACCGCAGTTACACAATGTCTAAAGTGCAAGAGTTTGGGGAACCTCTCCGCAAGTGTTCAGGAGATGGAGAAGGCAGAAGAGAGGATCCAGCCATAAAGATAGATAAGACGGATAGGATGATAGTCAATAATTACTGTGTGTTTGGCAGGCTGATCTCAGGTGTGATATTATTGCATTATCTCCTGCTATCGGCTCTTTACAGCACACTAAACATGAACACTGACTTTTTAAAGCTACTCACAAGGTGTATGAAGCTGTAAATGAAGTGTCAAGGAAACACACGAATAATCCAGATCCACACCAGTTTGACTGGTGACATGTTAAGTTGCCTTTGTGCTCTCCTTTTTTTCCCCCTACATTAATCAAGATGCATGTGTAGAATATTTTCTAAATGTGTCTGTTTGCATGTGTGTCTCCCCAGCTCCCTCTGTCTAGCAGTCACCTGGATGTGTATGCAGGTCCTGGGATGAAGGCGCCAGCCATTGCTATGACCAGTAACTCCTGCCCTGCCAACCTAACCATCAAACGAGAACTGTCAGGTGCAAAAATCAAAGCTGTTCACACTACAGTAACATTACGATGGCTCTCTAAACTTGGTCAAGCTATTAAAAAGTTTCTAAGTTGTATAGAATAGTGTTTGCCATAGAGCGACCATTTGCTTCCATCTTGTCCTGTAATTTATGTTTTGCCATTTGTTGACATCACTAAAAACTGCTTGTGCTGGGACGAGGGTCGTCTCAGTTGTTAATCGCTTTTTGTTATTGCAAAGACACAGAAGCCCGTGCGCTGGCCAAGGAGAGACAGAAGAAAGACAACCACAATCTAAGTAAGTCTTTCCCTTAGTGTCTACCACCTTTTCATATCACATGCCTTTAGAAACATATGTGCGCGCGCACACACACCGTTTTCTGTGTCTCGCAGAAGGAGTTTTACACAGCCTTATGCTGATTCAGCTGACACAGTGCAACTAGTGAGTGGATGGTTAACCTGGTCATTTCTGCTGTTCTGGCACTTGAGTGTAATTGCCTGTGACTGTGTTCCACAGTCTATCTCGCAACAGTTCCCTTTTTGACCACTTTTCTTGCCTTTAACTCCTGTATTTTTGTCTTCATAATGTATTTTTCTCTCCCCACTTTTTTTCTTCCCACTTCTTCTGCCTCATGTCTCTTCTTTTTTCTTCAACAGTTGAAAGGAGGAGAAGATTCAACATCAACGATCGTATCAAAGAGCTGGGCACCATGATCCCCAAAACCAATGACCTGTAAGTTGCTTTTGCTGCACTGTGTTAAAAATGTTAAGATAAAATGTTAAATGAAATCCGTCTCTGCCACTTGTGTGTGAACATCGCCTGTGTGCACTTTACTGTGTGTGAACATCGCCTGTGTGCACTTTACTGTGTATGAACGTTGCCTGTGTGCGCTTTACTGTGTGCATAGTGATGTCCGCTGGAACAAAGGCACTATATTGCGGGCATCTGTTGATTACATCAAACGCATGCAGAAGGATGTGCAGCGGACCAGAGAGGTAGAGAACAACTTCAAACGAATGGAGATGGCCAACAAACAGTTGTTGCTACGTATTCAGGTAACACACACTCACATGCAGAAACACACAAACATAGCAAGTACATTGATAGTGATGATGGTGCCCTCCAAAAACTGTCTACAGGAGCTGGAGATGCAGGCACATATGCATGGCCTGCCCAGCACCTCCCCCTCTGGCCTGAACCCAGCTGATGTGATGTCTTATATAAAACAAGAGACCAGCCCAGAGGAGAACCTTTCTCTCTCCCAAGTTCAAGTCCACCACCATCCCCAGCACCTACCCCAGAACCAGGCTCAGCACCAGGCCCAGCAGCACCACTTTTTCCCACAAAACCACCTCCACCCTCAGGGCCATGTTCAACCTCAGCCCAGGCAGCTGCCATCGCTGTCCCAGAACCTCCAGCCACCTATCCAGTTCCCAGCTGTAGGCAGCTCCCAGCCCTTTGACTATGCCCAGTCGCTGGACTTGTGCGATGGGATACCCGGCTTTTCAGACGGCATGTCAGGGCTGGGAGACCTGGGCGGACTGGATGTCCAGGGAAGGAGAGGCGAGCTGGGCTTTCTGATGATGGATGAGCCCTTATCTCCTATGGGTGGAGACCCGCTGCTCTCTGCTATGTCCCCCGAAGCCTCGGTCGACTCCAGCCGCAGATCCAGCTTCAGCATGGAGGATGGAGACATACTGTAGACACATGCACTCATACAAACACAAGCACACATACAGAGGGTGCAGTAAACGGCTTAAAACCGATGGTACATCGACACAAACTTTGCAGCATCCACAACAAAAAGAAATCAGCTGTCAGAGGTCACATACTCACAAAGCACACACCCACAGCATACAGCACGTATTATACACAATCTGAACATGCACGTATGACAGTCATTTGAGGTACAGTTATCTGTTAACAGAACAAGCAGAAGAAAGTACGCGACATTCACAGTGGAAAACAGTGTATAGTGCAACCACTGCCACTGGCACACATACAGGTTTGTGAGGAAAAGTGAGCAGCATGAAACAGTGTCAGGTCAGGAGTTATAGAGCACACTTTGCCTTGTTTCCATAAAGGTGCCTCTGAATCATAATTAAACAAGGGACAAAAACCAGCAGTTAATTAGATTGAAGTTATCAGATACAAGGACAACGAAGTGCATGGTCTCACTTGATAGAGGACAAGTTATTTTCCCCTTTACATCAGCCTCTTTTAGTAACTGTAAATGATTGAATGATGGTGAATAAAATGGAAATAGCTTTATGGTCCTGCATGCATAACTTATCTTCAGGAGATGCAGTCCAGTCACTTGATTCTGTTCCTCAGTCTGCTTTTCCACAGTTAGCTTTAGCCTCAATCATTAGCTGTGTGCACCTGCTAAGCTGAAGTGTATTTTCAAAGTGGACATTGTAGGAGGCGGATGTTCCAGCTTTCAGCAAAGCCCTTCCCATTTATTGCATCTACTTCACTTCTGGATGCAACTGTCTTCTCACAAACATCTACACACACACTGCTGTCCCTCAGTCTCCACACCTTTAATACCAACCAAATCTGCGGTATGTCAGAAATACTCAGGAACTGTAACAGAATATATCATTTTTAAGCAGATGGTAATCTGGAGTGTGTCAGGGCCATAACCCCCATCAGTGTGCCTTTTTCATTCTAGCAACTCTTATCAAATGCATGTTTTTATAGGTTCCATAGGTCATAAGGGTTTAGACTGAATATTGAATTCAGTTATGCCTGTAAATACTTTGTGTGCATTTGTACCAGCTATACCTTTGACAATGCTCTCACTAAGTGTCTTTGTACTAGAAGTACAGCTTGAAGGAAAGGTACCGTAAAGTAACAGGGTTTGATGCTAGTTTGTCCCAGCAGGCAGCAGCAGTAATCTTCACATTACATTAGCACACACGTCCTTGTATTCACACTGTCACCAACAGGCACTCATTAAACATGCAGATTCTCCCCTAATACACCCACATGCATTATAGTGCTCCCATACATACAGTACAGTCAGCAAGTCTCCTGTGCTTCAGTCTCGCCCTTGATGAACTGAAAGAAGCTGCCAGCTGCTGAGGTGAACTTCAGGCCTGCAGTTCAACCTGCTGCTGGAGTCTGTTATCCCAGGGCTGCTGTTGTTGGAGCAGGCTGAGGGGGACCCGAGTTGGATCTTTGCTGTGGTAGGCCTGGGGCTTGGCTTTAATTTGTGATAGCTTATGATCAGTGCTGATTAAGGTAGAAAAAATAATGAATGGTAATTTTTTTTTTTTTGATCAAAAGATGTTTGTATTCTTTATTATAGTTTGTTTTTAACTATATCTCCCAAAGCACTGCAAACTGTTATTGTATTGACTTTGTACATGGAAGAATTGTGGAATAAGATTTATTTCAAATGTTTTATGCCACTAAGCCACTCAAATGTATTTTATTTGTATTTGTTGTATTGCTTTTATTTCAATTTTATTCCAAAATTAGTCTATCTTGTCGTCAGAGCCATATTCTTGGAAGTACACTGTAATGTGCCAGTAATGTTTCATTTGGGGATGGGGCAGCCATTTTTAAACTTCAAGTAAAGTTTGAGAGATGAAGTGTGTGTACATATATGTTGCCATTTTTATATAATTGGGTTTTTGTTTTTCTCTGTTGCAATTTTAAAAATTTATGCCAGACATAAATGAAAGTTTATTCTTGGATTTGATTGAATTCAAATTGCTCATATAATGAATGTAAGGTTTACCAGGAGTCCTGGTCACAGGTTGGTGTTTTCTCCACACCTCCCTTTCTCCCTAATTTTGGTTTCTATGGAGACCAAAAATGTAACATGTCACATAAACTCTGGCCTGAGGAGCTGCCATGGTGACTATGTGTTTGTCTCTGTCTGTCTCAGTCTTGTGCCTTTGCCTTATCAGCCACAGTTTGATTGTTGTACTGGCACCCAGCAAACACTCCGCAGAGCTGCTCAGGCCTCCTTTACCCATCCTCTAGAGGGCGCTCTACAGGGCAAACTACACAGGAAAACGTGGGTTTGATTTTACTGATATGTTTTGCCAGAGTCCATTCAATTTTAATTTTTTTTTTTTATTACTGATTTGAAAGATCAATGTTTGTGTGTGTATGCGTGTGTTTTTGTGTGTTGTGTACATGTGTCTTTGAATGATGTGGGGACAAAAATGTTGCTTCACATAGTCACATGTTTTTACATTGATTTGCTGCAGAGGTAACATTCACTTGTAAAAGGATTTTGTGACATCACAACTGACTAGTATGTGGCTTACACAAGCATGATGTGGAAACCAAATCTCACGCACATGCACTGAGATTTTCCCATGAATTAAAATGTATATGTGTCTAACTACTTAAATGTTTGTGCAAATGTGTTAGGGATTATGCCTCATTGTCTCTGATGCCTATGTGGGCAGATGGTGGATTAAATAAACCTAGTAAATATTAGTACTTTTTGTTATCCACCAGGGGGCACTAAAGATTTGCATTTCAGAAGACCATCTTCTGTCTCCTTAAACTTTGTTGTGATATTACTGTCACAGCAGTTACAGAAAGGACTGCTCGGCCATGTAATTAACCTTTTTTTTTTTTTAAGTACTCCTTAAGAACCCAATCTCATTTTTGCTTGTTCACAAAAAATGGAAAGAGAAACTGATGCATAGTATGTTTTTTGTGAAGAAAACCAGCAGCAGCTGTTGGACATATTGATTGCTTTTTTTTTTTTTTTGTTTTGCTCTGGTGAATTAAACCTTTTTAATAAAATCTCCCGATAAACAGTATACCACTTCCATTATCTGTATTCAAAAACAAAGTGTGTTCTCAGAGGCTCATATTTCATTTGCTTGACTTTTTGTTAACCTATTTTTCAGCTCTTTC
>NW_018127898.1:2034409-2044267 GCF_001952655.1 Monopterus albus | reverse complement strand
CTAACAGCTTTTCTTAAATTAAATGGGAGTAATCTTATTCCTCATCCACATGCATCCACACACACTTGACTGAAGCTGCAGAGCATGTGAAAGTGTAGTGGTGGTATCCACAGGCCCAGTCTCTTGGGTCTTTATGATGCTAATGTACTCTCCAGTCTAATAAATCCCTGTAGAGCTGCAAAGAGTAGATCTCATGGCTCACTCCGATCTCCACCTTCTTGTCCAACATGCACACAGGCAGTGCTATTACCATAGCAGAAGTGCCAGCCCTGCACCTCCACAGATACCTGGGTGGCTGTTTAGTAACAAAGAAATGGGAAGGTTTGGGGAAAATCAAACAGGAAGGTGCAAGTTAAGAGATGTCATAGTTGCATACTATTAGTGCCCCACAGTGAGGCAAGGCGGAGTAAGACAAATACAAAGATGCAAATTTAGTAAAAGTAAAAAGTTTTTAATCTTAATGTTCAACTAGAAGTCAGCAAGGTGATCCATTCATAGCCGAGGATGGCGCAGGGAGAAATGAAACTTCTCCTTCAACGAGAGCCCCCCCTCCAAAAAAAAAAAAGAAAAAAAAAAACATCCCTCCCTCAGTTTTCTTCTGGCTGCTGGGCTCTGCGTCCTCGCTCCCTCCTTCCCAGGGGACCAGGGTGTCAGTCAGCTTGAAGCCCATGGAAGAGAGGTGAGATTTTCTTTTTTTTTTTTGGATAGATTTATCTCTTTTTGTCAGAGGGGATGTGGAGAAAACTTTTATGCACACTGAGTGACATTGTGAAGTTGGTTAAAGGTTTATGTGTGGTGTCTTGAATTAAAACTTGCTGATATTACTTACTGATCCATCTTCCTCCGTTAAGATGCCGTCAGTCACAGTCGGCGTTATGATCTTTCCTGCCTGGGCCGCTCACTGGACATCCTCCCCCGATAGGCAGACCGGAACTCACACCAAACTCACACCGGCTTTTACCACATGGAAACGGGATAATTGTTTATAGCGTCAACAAGACCTGATGGGCCTATTAAAAAGTCTCATATTAATATGATAACATAACATTGATTTTAGATCCATAAATCATCAACACTGCAGATTTAAGTTTATTCTAAACTTTTGGTGGGACCTCTGAAATACTGATCAATTTAACAATTATATTCTAAAATTATTTACATTTTTACAAGAATTTGTCAGCACGCAGATTGTGTATTTTGGTACTTGTTTCCAGTCCATGCTACATATTACAACTCACATAAGCATTGCCACCACTCCTCTTCTCCTCACATTCTCTCACTAACTCGGTCTCCACACCTTTGCCACGCACTCCCTGTCCTTCTTCATTCCCACCTCTCCTGCCCCTTTTTATTTCTGCCGTTTCTTTGTCCATCTTCCTCTACATATTTAATACTCTTCGCTGACTCCTCTCAACCTCTCGTGCCTCTATTCCTGAAAGAAAAGGAGCTCAAATTGGCTGGAGAGATGAATAATGTCTCCACCATTAACAGTGGCATGGACAGATCAGTCTTTTCATGTGTATGAAGGTGAAGAGATGAGCTGCAGCAGAGGTGAGGACTGGGTGGTGGTGGAGGGGTGGTCTGTGGTCGGGGTCTTTATTGTTCTTTCTAACTTTGCTCAGACTGCAGCAGAGTAAGAAGGAAAAGAGAGAGAGGACATTTACTGAAGATAGCCTGCAGTCGGTAAGATGATTGTTGAGGAAAGTGTGGTTTTGTCTGTGAGCATGCATGTGAGCTGAAGGTCACAAGTTTTCACCTGTCTTTATCACAGAAATTTTGAATTTTAAAATCAGGACAAATCTATGAAAATACAATTGAATCTTTCACATTTGGGCCTTTTGAAACAGGCATCAAAGGTATATATTTTTGCAAGTTATAACAATATCCTCTAACATCATGAAAAATAAATCATAAACCAGTCCATCTTTTAAAAAAATTATTAAAGAAATTAACTTTTGCAGCAAAATAAATCTCATGTTCTTACAGTAATTTCTTCCCAGGTGCTATTAAGGAGGGTATTTCCTCCTAAATGGCCAGTAGGGGGAGGTAGTGATCCACAACACCGCCCTACACAGTTGAGGCAGAATACAAACAAGGCCTGACTGACATGTCTTAGCTGTGAAAATGAATATGTTGTTTGTAATTGTGGTGAATGTCATCCGCCGACAGTAAGAGCATCTGGTGCAACCTCTGTAAAATTAAGTCATACTGTCATCTCTAAATTCCACTGACAGCCTGTCTGGCTACATAATATACAAACTGTTGTTCAACTGTTTGAATGATCAGAGACGAAGCACAAATACTGCAAGATCTTTTAGGGACTGCGAGTTACTTGAAGAGGTGTTAAATTAAGTGTATCATTATTAAGATAAATAATACATCTGACAAAGAATTTGTCACATTTTGAAGGTTAACCACTCCATCCTTTTCCATGGCGGCTTATGAGAGTGATGAGTCCTGTATCAGGTCCTCAGTGTAGGTTTTTCAGACTTGAAATTTATCTTGAGTAGGACCTCAAATGATGAAAAAGACTGTCATCCCTGACAACCAAAAAGCCATGAAAATTACTGACTAACTAATGGTCTGGCCCCCAGGTTTCATTCTAGCCTAAGCCGCCAAGATCTATTTGTTCTTTTGCTGTGTTTGTTTCTCTATCTGCCAGTTCATCCATCCAGCAATCCGCTCATCCGTTCATCCATCCATCTTGCAAATCCTCTTCATTTCATTTGGCGCTGTTGTGAGGGAGAGGCTGTTTCAGTGAACTTAACAATCTGAAGGTCGCAAAGATTTGACTTTTTTCCCTCCATACCTCCCTGAAAAGCAGCATAGATTATACAGCCTACAGCTGTTATCACATTTATGCCCTTCTTCCAGCTTCTTTTTATTCTCATTCTCTCGTCTCCTGCCTTTCAGAGACCTGAAGATAACGGCACGCCACATGACGCCATTGTCCTCCCTCTCCTTCTCGTAGGTGGAGATTTAAAGTTCTGTTTTAAAACTGCCACTGCACCAATCCTACTTAACCCCCCCCCTCTACTTCTCTTGTCTCCCCCTTCCTCCTGAGTATACTACCTAACCCTTCTGAACTTCAGTCAGAGTTACTGAAGACCCAGAGTACACTGGGGAGTCAGCTACACCACTGAGAGAGAGACAGAGATAGACAGAGACTTAGCTGCCTGCTCTTCTACTACTCTCTCTGGTAATAAGAAAAGTTTCTGTTCTTCTCTGAGGTACAGCAGGGAGATAAAACTAGGGATCACTTACACTCACAAGCACTTTTGTGCACACTCGCATTTATATATATGTATGTGTGTGTGCTCAGAAACATACTCTCACACAAGATCTTGGAGAAGCGCCAACAGAGCATGAATTCAGAGATACGTAGATGAGGAAGACACAAAATGGAAACAAACTTGCACTCCCACGCATGCAGGCATCACTCTCGGATATATAAAACTCTTTTACACAAACTTGTGTGGACAAAGAGAACCAAAATACAAGAGAAGAGAAAAAGAAACAAGTTTAGTCTGTAAACGACTCCAAAACCTGATTCGAATTAGAGGGCGATTTCCACAAAGGTCAATGTATTCAGCTGATATCCTAAGAGGAGGAAATTTAATACCCCTTTTTGGTTGAATTAATTAATTATAATATTAGGCTAGCTCTGGGGGCCCTTTTCTTCAGTGATTAAGTGAGCACATATCTTTAAAAGACTGTGTTGGTCTCTGGGGCCCCGGGCTTCTGAACCTTGGGGTGAAACACGGAGAGATGTATTATACATGAAAGCACGGAGAAACAGACCAGCCCGCTCACCTCCATGGCAAGACACACCATGTTCCTTATTTAGATCTTTAATAATACTTCTGTTTTTCTTTCAGAGGCACTTTGCTGTCACCTCTTCATCCAACTCTGGTCAGTTCAGTGTTCAGCTCACCATGACTTAAGTTTAAATGTCCAAGAAAACTAGTTAGTTCTCTTTCCTACAGTTGGCCACCTGGCCTGCATCTTTGCACGTGTGTCAAGTATTTAGTAAGTATCCAGTTGGCCTGTGTATTTAGATCCTTAAGGATGCCGAAGTATAAACACACATCATGACAACTACAAATCCTGAAAGAAATGGAAATATCAGGAGCAAAATGTATTCAGGTGTCAAAAGTGAAAGTACTCGTTATGCAGAATGATCCCTTTCACGGTTTTAAATTATTGATGCATTAACCTTTAAGCAGCATTTTAATGTTGCAGGTCATCCAGGTGATGCTGAGATTAAATACATAGTATATGGGTATATATATATTTTAAATCCTATTTTGCTTTATATATGATCTGCCCCATTTTATTACTAGTTTGTCACACCTGCAGCACTTTGAACTGATCTAGGAGATATGAAATGTACTATACAAATAAGATTCTGTCTTATTTTTTTGAACCCATCTTATTACCAATATGACTATTTAGAGTCACTCGGACCATTACCATTACCAACTGCAACATTACAACAAATGCAATAAAAAGCCCTGTACAAATGAAATAGATTTAATTAAACCTATCTTTGTTTAGTGCATGTGCTGACCCAAGGATAAACCTCCTAGCTGTCAGCTATATATGTGTGTGTGTGTGCACTAGTGTGAGCAATGGGCCTTTAACATGACGTGTAAAAAGGTTGTTACTTAATGGCCGTTTTTCTTTCTAACAGAGGCTGAAGATGGAGACACGGAGGAAGGATAGCGACAACAAGAAGTTGATGACAGATGAGATGCTGCTTGGAGCGTGTGTATAAGTAAGAAATAAGCAATAAGTACATGTGGAATAAAGTTACTGCCTGCATACAACATCCACTTCCTTACATAAGTGTTGTGGTGCAAAATCCATGAGTGTTTGTGCTCTCCTTCTTCAGTACACACACACACACACACACACATAATCATAGGCGTCGTACCCACACTGCCTGACCCCACTAAACATGCAGGTAGAATTAATTATTCCTTCCTGATCTAACGAACGCAGCGCACTGATTGGACACCCTGAGGGTACGAGGGCGCTATTTTAAAAACACTTTCTGGTCATGAATTTTAATCACTTCAAATGTATTGATAAATTATTAATTAAGTGACTTTAAGTGATGCCAGGTGGGCATAATTTCAGAAGGATTAGTAAAATGCTTTTGGGGGTGAAGTGCTGTGATGTGAAAGCAGAGCCAAGGAGCCTGTTATTTTTCTATTAAAGCAACCGTTTTATTTTAAAAGGAAAAAGTGTTCAACAGTCTACTGGGCTTGTTTGGTCAGGCAGAAAGGATCCGCAATTTTGCAAAAATGAAGACTATTATTCATTCTTTGTTTTATTCCAGGGCTCTGTAGGGCTCTAGTAGTAGTAGTAGTAGTAGTGGTAGTAGTAGTCTTCACAGAATAACATTTTTTTTGCTGGATAGAAAAGCTTCTATTTGGTTATTGGAACCTTAGTACATACATTTTGGAATTACACTTCAGCATTTTAAGGTAGTTTATCTGATTCTTACAAAAAAAAAAAAGAAAAGACAACCAACAGTTGTTGTCCTCAAAGTTACAACAGGCAAACTCTGCATATTTTTACTGGAATATACAGCATAAATTCCTCCTAATATTGCTAATATTAGGCTAATAATCAAAAGCAAGACTGAATATGTACATGACTTCTGCTGGCACCCGACAGATTTTGAATAAAAATACATTACGCTTAAGTGTGGGTTAAGTGTGTGTTCGGCACATGCCTGCCTGTTCTATAGGTTAACCTGCCGAACAAGACCCGAGCAGGAACAGCACAAATTACAAATTACCTCCCTTATTAGGCCTGACCCCAAATTTCCTTTCATGAATATTCATTATGCTGGCCGCTCGGCACGCCAAGAAATGAATTTGCCCTCTCCTCAGAGTGGACTGTGAATAAGGAATGATTAATGGAATTCTGCATGGTATGAATCCATCATTCCTTGGATGGAGGCTGGTCTGGTAATAAGGATCCAATTAGAGCCACAGTCGGTGGGACACAGCAGGACACACTGCAAGAGGGACCCGATAACACCTGCACACTCACACACATACATGGATTCACACTTACAAACACATTCACTTTTGCATTTTTTAATCTCTAAACTTCATTACAAGAAAGTATAACTAGCATAAATGTACAAATTCACTGCAAGAAGACGTAACTTTTCTCCCTCCCTTTGCTCCAGCTCTCTCCCTGCCGGCAGAGTTTTGGGTGGCACAGAGAAGCTACCCCTCCACCTTTTTCTCCCAGTCCACTTCTCCTCTCAGCAGGGCTGTTTTAGCTCTACCAGCACCTCCACCTTTCCTGGTTAATTTCATGTTCTGGTGCATCCTGAGACAGCTCATCCTACTGCCAAATATTTGTGTTGGGAGACCAGCTAATCTGGAACTGGGTACATCCTCCTGTCCACATGTGCGCACACACACACCGGCACATGCAGGGTTATCAGTGCACAAGCTGGTTTTTGTGTGCTTGTGTGTAGCTGTGTATGCAAATGAACACGCAGCTGCTGATACCACTGTGTATCTTCTACGCTTTTGACCGGTGTATCGACTGTTTGGCCAAGTTATAGAAGATTAATAGTGCAGCCATGTTTACTGCTGAAGTGCTACTGCTGTGTTTACCAATGAATGAATGTGTGACAAGATGGAGGGAGAAACCCATAAAAAGGAAGAGAGTTTTAACTGTCTTTCAAAAACTGGTTGAGTTAGTCCTTACTTTCAGTTTGTGTAAGAGGACTGTGTAAATGAAATTTATTGTTCTGCCAAGTCCATCTTAATTGAAAATAACCCATGTTTCACCTGTGGCCAATGTAAATTCCACTTCCTGGAACATCTTTATTGTCCGTTCATCTATTTTCCTGTGTCCTCTTTCCTCTCCCTGGCTTTAATGAGGTGTTCTGTTCCTCTGCCTCATAAACTAAAACCTTTTAGATGAATTACATCTCCTTAGAATTCATCTCCAGCACCCTGACTTCTTTTCCTCTTTTATGATTGTATTTAATCCACATCACATCTTTATTCAGAGCAAATACATACGTATGACAGAGAAGGGAAGAAGAATGTTTCGGTGCAGGTAGAGAGACATGGAGACATGCCAGCGTGGCTCAGCCTGCTCTTTGATGATATCCTCGATAAGACTTTTAGCTAATTACTGATTGCTGCCTCTGAATGCAGCTTCACTGAAGAGAAAGGCAATGAACCTGCCTGCTAGCTCAATAGAGAGGCACCAAGAAAAAAGAAAAGGGACACGGCCGTTGAAAGAAAGACAGATTAACATTTGTTCTTTTACATGCCTCCCTCTGCCACACACACACACACACACAATAACTTTGCTTATACTAATTAACAATTAGCAAAGACTGGTTGGCTAATTGTGTTATTGCTCCTAATCAAGAGGCTAATTACCAGAATGTCAATTTAGATTTAATTACTAAGTGCTTTGTTAATTCCCATTGAGAATAAGTTACCCCTTCTCTCTCTCTCTCTCTCCCTCTCTCCCACCCCCCTCTCCTTTATCCCCCCCCCTCCACGTTCCATGTTGAACCTTTGGTGTGTTCTGAGGTCCTGTGTTAGGATTTGTGGGAGTGGATAAATACAGAGATAAATGAGGCAAGGTGTTTGAGCAGGGGGACCAAGAGGCAGAAGCATTAATGAACAGCTTTTACCGCCGGGCCTCCAATTAGCCAACTCTCTCCCGCCAACATCACAGAAAGGCAAGATCCACTAAGATCCACTCAGCCAGCCCCCCTCCACCTCTCCCAACATCTACACCACCAACGCCTACCCACCGCCCTCTCACAGCGGCTCCTGGCATTCCTCTGACATCCACTGCACCGAGTCCTCTACCACCAACACTGAGTTTGAATAAGCAGGTGTATCTGATGCTGCTATTAATGCGTTTATATTACCCTTTTCACATATAAAGTCTAAGTTTATAACCTTTGAGCTTTGTGATGGACATACCTGTTTGAACTGAAGCAGGAAGAATACATTTTGATAGTCTTGTAATACTGTAATGAGATTTCAATGAAAACCTTTGCAACTACAATCATCATCATCGTCATTCTCATCGCCATTGTCATTCTCATCACCATTATATCCATCAAACTAGAAGAGGACAAGGGTTACAAAGTGTTAAAAATACCAATATGTCAAAATCATAATTATTGTATTTTGAAAGATAAAGCCAACCTGTAAATGAATGCCTTTTATTATGTTATTACTTTTGTTCACTTTCTTTCCTTACATATCTTTGACTTTCACAGTTGTAATAAAAAAATGTGCAATGTGCTTCTTTTCTTTATCCTTGTTTTTTCTAACTTTTAAAAGGGTCTTAAATGATTTTTTAATTAAAACTGTCTTCATCTTTTCTTTAAAGTTACAGGTTCATGTTCACATATATAATAATAAAAGCTCTTTTACTTATTTATTTTACTTTGCTGTGTTTCCATCTTTACCAGTGGTTTCCTCTTTCCTGTTTCTTTCCCAATTCTCTTTTATAAACTACAAGGCTTTACCTCACAACTCAAGGCCTCTGACATGCATTCAATGGCAACTGCTTGTCTCTGTGTCTTAGACAAAGCAAGAAAAGCACACACATACATAGGTTACCTAATCACTTTTTCTATTATTCTCTAAAAGAAAACCATTTATTCATATACTTATTTATTGTTGCCTACTATGCTTCTGGTTGCAAATGTTGCTTATCTGCTACCTGTATCTTTATGCAGGCATCCTGGTCAACCACTGTTTGGTGCTGTTGTCTTACTATTATTCATCCCTTGGACTACTGCTCAGAATGGAAGTGAAAAAATACTGTGCACACACACACATAAACACACATGCACATCTCTGTCTCAAAAGAGCGAGCGCTTTCACTCTCCTCTCTAACTGCCTGGCTCCTCATACTCCTGCCAAAATACCATAAGACAGGGTATAATATATATAATTATCCCCACTTACATTAGCCATTATGCCAGTGGAGCATTGCCTGCAGAATGACACACGACCTGTCAAGACTTCATTCACGCCATTAATAAGCGTCATTAGTGTCTGCTTTGAATACCCCTCTTGCACACTGCAGTCATTTCAACATGTCATAGATTTTAATTTGAGGGTAAAAATAGCTGTGAGGATATTATGCACTCTCCCAGCCAGTCTTTGTGGTCTTCTGATGGGGAAGAAGTTCACAGTGTGACCTTGGATTTTTGTCTTTCTTGGAATTAAAGCCATAACTGTTCTTCAGTGCTCTGGGCCAGCTACTAGCAGCAAGGCTGCTACGCTTAATGCGCTCCTTCCTTTGTCATGTCCATCAACAGCATTCAGAATCATTATTTTGTCACACATTACTTTGAGACATTTGGCCATCATCTTATGGAGCCTTAGACAAACCGGGTTAACTGCCCTAAATTATATTTAAAAAAACCCAGCTTCAAATACCTGGGCGTCCACATCAGTGAGGACCTCACTTGGACACTTAATACCACACAGCTGGTCAAGAAGGCCCAACGGTGGCTGTACTTCCTGAGGAGGCTGAGGAGGTTTGGCATGTTGCTTAGGATCCTCAGCAACTTCTACAGCGGCATCGTCAAGCGCATCTTGACCAGCTGCATCACTGTCTGGTATGGCAGCACTACTGCTATGGACCGCAAGCGCCTGCAGAGAGTGGTAAAGACTGTGGAGAAGATCACCAGGACTCCACTGCCCTCTCTGCAGAGCATTTACCACCGCAGGGTGCGTAGGAAAGCTGCCTCCATCCTCAAAGATCCATCCACCCCCAGCACGGACTGTTCACCTCCCTACCCTCTGGCCGGAGGTTCAGAAGTGTGAAATG
>NW_018127898.1:1997593-2032748 GCF_001952655.1 Monopterus albus | reverse complement strand
CCAAGTCGAAACGACATGTTAAAAATATGGGTTAATGGTTTGCATATCCCCTCAATTACCCATTTAACAGTTGTCTTAGTGATACCATCACTATCACTAGATGTTTTATTACCACATTTATTCACTATCTCTATAATTTCCTTTTTCAACTATGGGCTTCAGAAACATAGAACTCATATTCCTTTCGATTGTATTGTTATTTATAGTGACGGATGTATCATCTGTACAAATGCTTCTTGCTAAACCAGGACCGACATTCACAAAGAACCTATTAAACTTATTTACCACCGCAGGGTGCATAGGAAAGCTGCCTCCATCCTCAAAGATCCCACCCACCCCCAGCATGGACTGTTCACCTCCCTACCCTCTGGCCAAAGGTTCAGAAGTGTGAAATGTAGGACCTCCAGACTGAAAAACTCTTTCTTTCTGACTGCCATCAGACTCCTAAACAGCTGACTCAGGATCTACCTCTGTACTGTTTACATACTCATTTTGCAGATGCATAGTTGCACGCTCACTGCTGAGTGTTTGCACTCCACGGCTCCCACGTAGAATATATTCTCTCTGCATTATACTGTGTTCTGGTTGTATTTTTATTTGCTTCTTTCACCTGCTGCTTTAACAATGATCATTTTCTCATTGTTTGCAGTTTGTCCATTTTGATTGCTCCCCTATAAGTTTTGCTCTTGGTGCACAGTTTTTTTTGTGTGTCTTTGGTTGAGAACAAAAACTTTTGCAGATCAAAATCTCTTGGTTGCAATTCACATTACATTACAGTGGGGAGGGTAAAGCATAAAAATATGTCTGTATTGGCAGTGAAGGTAGAGAGACAGCTGTGTCTTTGGCCAGAGGTCAGAAGTTTTCCTCTCAAATACATTTTATTTGACTGCAGAGTAGAGACACAAAATAACGAAAGCAAATGTATTGTTCAAAATGTCAGATATTTTGAATGTTTGTTCAGTCCTGCAGTGGTGCATCATCCATTCTTAAGAAAATTTTAAAACCTACTAAACAGTTGTTGTTCATGTTGATAAGGAGTCTAAACTACAATAACTATCTTTGCATTGCTTTTACAACACCTTGTGAGCTTGACACTCTGATGTGATGGCTGATGTTGTTTTTAACATGTTTTGGGTAAATGTAGTGAGTATTAATATTTGATAACTGGTTACACAAAACAGCTACGCAGATAGTTTGGAGATCAGTTTGACAGTTCTGATACAATCTGTGAATAAACATATCTAGTAATGTACAGTAAAGAATGAATAGCTCTCCAAGGGAAACAGGTTCGAGACCCCTGGTTTAGACTGAGCAGTTTTATCTCATACCATCATAAACCAGCATTTTTAACCTGATATGAGTTAACTCGTGCACAGCAGTTTAATGTCTTTAATAAAACATAATATTAATATGAAAAAAAAAACATTTTCTTGAGGTCGAATGACAAAATGCTTATTCTTTTCCTCATGCTCTGTTTCAGTTCTATTTAAGTGTTTAGAGAAATGTGTTTGTGTGTGCACCCATGCATGCCACTGTCTTAGTGTCTCAGAATGTCTCACTCTTGTTAAAATGTGTCCCTGCGTGTGTGCAGCACTTCTGCTCAGGAACAAGAGAAGGGGAAATCTCTCACAGGTATGATACTTGATGAGCATTTGTGTGCCTGTGTGTGTTTGAGACAGAGAGATATAGACTGTCCCGCAGGTACGACTGTGTGTGTGTGTCTCTCTCTGTGACTGTCCCACAGGTACAGAGTGTTTGAGCCTCCTGACAGGCTGAGTCTTTGATCGTTTGGTGAGTCGGTCTTTGTTTGCCGCTCCTGTGTGCAACTGCTGTAGGGGCTAATTAACCAATGAAAAGACTTAATCACTAGAGCTTGCTGTCAACTGTACACCTTGGCATGCTTTCAGGAATCCTAAAAAAGGGAGGTTGAAGGGGGAGTAGAGGAGTTAACAGTGCAGGAGGACGGGGGTGGGGGAATACTTAAAAGAAGTGTTTATTTTGTTTTTTTGATACATATCTACAGTATGTGATCAAATAAAATAATTAAAATGTTCAATTTCACAATTAATCACACAGTATGTTTAATTTTCTGTAAGGAGAGTGCAGGGGAATGCTAAATAAGGATGAGAGGAAAAAATCACAAAGACATAGCATTAATCCTGATCAGTGACCTGTCACCACTCTCTCCTGAAAAACAGAGACAGGGGAAAAGGGAGGGCAGAGGAGAGGATGGGAATGGAGGACTGACACACCATGAACCTGTCCTCTATGTAAAGAGCCAATTAAAGCCAGGAGAAGCCTCTCCTGTTGTCCCAGCCAGCTGCAACACCATGGCCCCTTCTCCTCTAACTCTCCCCTTCACTCACCTCCCATCAGCAAACGACCCGTCTGGCCTTTATGCTGTCATGGCTGCTTATCTCTGGCCCCTGGTAAACAAGCATTATATAACAGACAAAGACCAATAGGTGTGTGTGTGTGCGTCTGTGTCTGTGTATAAGTGATGATGACCTGCAAGTGGCCAGTAAAGTTTACTTTTTATTTGCCAAGACCCTGTAATTACAGCAACAGTGTCAAGCACAGAGCTATTTTCACCCTGACTTTAATTCTGCTATCCAGCTCCAAAAGGGCGTGTGTGTGTGTGTGTGTGTGTGTGTGTGTGTGTGTGTGGCCTATTATCACCCATTTTGTAGGGATGTAAATCTGTTTACACAGAGAGTCAGTGTCCTTATGAGGACACAAAGCAGGTCCCCAAAACGTGAACCACATTTTAGAGTCATGATTTGGTTACAGGTTAGGGTTCACAGAGATTTGAGTTGCTATGCTGAATAGAGATAAGAGAGTTTTGAGCAAATTTGTCTTATTTTTTGCACAGAATTTCTTTAGACTTTAAATATATATGACTTCATGCATTATGCATTTGATGAAAAGAGATGTAAAAGAAGGAAAAACATTTTTCACAGCACACATTTTGACACAAAACAAAAAAAAAAAAAAAAGCTCAGTGATAGCCCCATCCATTCATGTGTACTTATACATTTGCTGAATGAAAAGACACAAGAGCAAAGGCCCTGAAAGTGGGACTGTTCAATAAAATGCAGCCAGCGTTGACATTATTAATTACACCTCCAGGTCAAAATGTCCACTATGCGAAAGGGTCATTGTGCTGGTACATTACTAGTGATCCCAAATGATTACAGTATTGATTTTTGAGTTCCATACCTCTCACCTTCCACTTCCTTGTGCCAACAGAAGTGCATCTAGTTGGAAGTAAAGACAAGAAGGAATGAGATGATGGGATCCAAGCAGAGAAGTAGGAAACCCATTAAGGAAGGCAGACAGATAAGAACAGATGGTTCAGAAGAGAGGACTAAGTGGAGAACTAATAGACAGTGTGGGAAAGTGGTGAGAAATGAGTTGCAGGCTAAATACCCTCTCTGCCCCGTTTCCCCTCTTTCATCTCTCCTTCAGCTCACCTCTGAATATATGTGACTGACAAGGATGTTAAGTGCCATTTGACACCAAAGACAGAGGTGACCATGTGAAGGTAGGTATCTGACTGAGAGGTTTTTCACTGTGTGTGTGCGTGACTGTGTCAGGATGGGGTTGTGCAATGAATTAGAGACGAGCGTCCGATTAAAACGACTGGTAATTTCTCCAGGGAGATGAGAGCCTGGAGCAGCATGAATCAAAAGACTGCCAGGATGACTCACCAGCATCATCTCCCATACCCTCAGACAGAGACAAGGGGATGGACAGAGGGGCTGGAGGAACACAGTGGGCAGTGGGCTGAATGGTGAGATGGGTGAGGGTGCAATGAAGGCACGTATGATGGGGGACAGAAAGAGAGCATGCAAGGAATACGGAATAAGCAAGGGATGAAAGGGACAGAAGATATATGCTGTCCAAGGATGAAAGGGGGATTGAAAGAGTGCATTAGTGTTTATGAAGAAATATAGAGAGACAGAGGTGACAAGAGAGGGAATGGAGTGGTGGGGGATAAGGAGAGAGAAAGGAAAGGTCTCAAGCATCACTAGTTTCAATCTGTTCTTGCCGGTCCCACCCCTCTCTCTGGCCTCATTGCAGGTGACAGCAGTATGGCTAAATTACCTCCCACTGGCACTCAAATTAAACAGGGCATATAGTGAGAGTGAGAGACAGTGAGAAAGAAAGGGACAGGAAGAGAGAGTGAGCGGTGTGTGTGTGGATGCTTATGAAAAGAGTGTCCGTGGTCACATTAATGCAATTTCTCTCTCGATCCCTCCGTTCCCTCAGCCCAGCCCTGGATAATGAGCTGGCGAACACTCACCCACCCCCCCACCCCCCCACCGGGCCTACCTGCTATGCACAAAAGGCTCTGAAAAGCTATTTTTGGAGCCCCTCTTCTCATTTATTTCCTTGATTTGGTGATGATAATAATCATTGTGGCTTGAGGTGCCATATTCAAATTAACTGCCATTCCTCTGGTGCTATCGGCCCACCATCACCCTCCTGCAAAACTGTCCCTGCACCTCCTCCGTCTACTCCCCTCATTCCTCCCCCCTACCTCACCTCTCCTGGAAGCAATACAAAGACCACTGAAGCAGGGCTGCCTGATATGTTTCCTTGTTGAGCTTATTCAAATCAGGCGTTTGAAAACTAACCTTGTTTGCATTGTAATGTCGCATGGCAGAGCATCTACAATTGACAATTTACTGATACAGGCCTGTAGGATGGGTGGGTGCTGCAGTGATGTGAATATGAAATGAATGAGATTCCTGCCTGCAGTTATTCAGATCACAGTGTAACATGATAGCTTACATGAGTGGGTTTGAATGGAGGTCTAACTAAATAAATTTGATTTGGAACGAGTGTGTTTGGCAGATTGTGCCACTCACCAGGCGCTGTCACAGATAAAGCAAGCAGTTTATTGTACATAATAGAATGCAAGAATCTTTACATATACATGAATTCTATTAGGCATCACCGGCACTGAAGGGAGTCACAAAAGGCATCAGTGCTTACTGAGAGGAGGAGAGGGAACCGCTCACATCCATCAGTCTGATAAAGAGATTTGTATGTGCGAGTCTTGTGTGTGTTTGTATGTACGTGTGTGTTCTGTAAAAAAAAAAAAAAAAGGCCATCATGCTGTCACTCTCACTTTACACTTTTTTAGGAACAAAGAAAATAAAGTGTTTCTGTGAAGCAAAATACCTGGGGGATACCTGTCACTGCAGAGATTCCACTCAGTACAAAAACGTGTGTGTGTGTGTGTGTGTGTGTGGGTTTAACCTAGGGCTGGTTGAAGCCTTGGCTGATATAAAACTTTTTTGTCAAAATATTTGTGCAGGCTGCTACAGTGGCAGTGCAGACTTACATTTTTCAGACTGTTGAAGTTTTCAGAAGAAGTAGAACAGCAGTCTGTGACACTTCCATATGGAGGCATCTGCTGCATGTTAGATCTGCTTCATCTTAGCAGCTGCTGTGGCTAATCTGGGCCGGTCAGGGCTAATGGCTGACTTGTTTTCTGGTCCAGCTGAGCTCTTAATTACATGATTGAGCTTGTTATAGCCTAATTAAAACACTGCAAAACGGCAGCCAGAGAATGAATGAAAGAACAGGAAACGAGTGAGAGAGAGTGAGACTAGCAGAGTGAGTGAGACTCTTGCTACCCCCCCCTTTATTAAACTGTTATGCCACAAGATCTCTATATCCCCCTCGTCTGCCCCTGGCTATTTGGAATGGGCTGTGAATTGCAGCCATAATCAGCAGGCCTGCATTTCAGTAAAGCATTTTATCATTTAACCTCTAGTTACACATTAAGGTGGCAAGGTGGCAGGTTTCATTTGGGGGAATAAAAACAGATGGCGGGTCGGGTATAAGAAAGTTAAACACAAAAACAAAATTACCAGCAACTTATTACAAGAGCCCAAGGATATATAAAAAAAAAAAGTTGACAAAGTTTGTATTAAAAACTAAGACACAAGAGGAAGGGGAGGAGGAGAGACAGCGAGACAAGGCAATGTTTTTGTTGTTCAGTTTTGGAATATATTTTTGGGTCAATTAACAATAAAGATCAATTGATATCTTCTTCTCCTTTCTTCTGTGAGTTTTAGCCCACAGTAATGAGATAAATATTTATGAAGGCTGAAAGTCCCCTGCCTCTCTTCCTTGTGTCAAATGCTTAGCATGATCAAAGGCTCAGCCCAAAAACACATGACACACTAAAAGCATCAAGGCTCTGTTGGCATTGTTTTTCTGCTGTCCCATAGCTCAAACACAGAAAACTGAGCCCTCTCCACCCAACCACCACCACCGCCCTCCCTTCCTCTGCTCTTTATAGTGTCCATAAGAAAAAAAAGTCACACATAGGTTTGGGACCAGTGCACTGTCTCTTTAAGATAACATATTCTATCTTCTACATCATAATTATCTCCTTAAGGTAGAAATATTAGCATATCCACCAATCATATTATCTGAGAAATTGGCTCATTAAGTCAGCTGGCTCCCCTTGCGCCCACCTTGTTCTCCATTGTCCACAGTTCATCAGTAAGGGAGGCTGCTGAGGGGCATTCTGAGTGACAGGAGGCACCCAGCGCTCAGTGCAGGCCTCTGTGGGGACTGGCCCAGACCAGTGCAGGCTGGTGGGATGACACTATAATGTTCTGCAGGGGAAGAACAAGATGAAGCCATCCCTGCTGCTGCTGCAGTCAACGTTCCCTGGAGAGAAGGAACGTGTTGTGACCAAGTACAGCTTTAACAGTGCTTTGTGATTACAGAATTTCTCAGCATGTACACGCTAATTTAATGAAAATTGATCAACATTGCTTGTGGCTGTAAAAAAGTTGCTGCAAATAGTTTGACCTTCCTGAGTTGTGCTTCATGGGTTGACTGTGAGAGAGATTGCCTGTGTGACCCTGCCTGGAGATGAGGGCTAAACCCTGGACAGTGTTCAGAGCCCAATTTATGATCTTAAAGAGCAAAGTATACATTTGCTTAGTAATCAGAAAGACAGACTTTCCAAATTACATTTTCTCTGCTATTAGGTATTAATGAGATGCTTGAGAATAGCCCTGGTGTCTAATCTGCAGGATTTAATCCCTAGAATAAAACCTGACACCCATGGAAGCTAATGAAATCATCCTTTTAATCCAGGGAAATGTCCCCTATAAGCCTACAGCTTTAGTGAAACGGAGGACGCAGGGTGCGTCACGGTGCTGGACAAGCAGAGAACTGGAAGTAGTGACAGAGCTCTAGGGAGTGGAAATGTTTCAAAAAATGGAAATTTTCAAAAAAAAATCAGATAGATAGATAAGGAACGGAGCTGGTGAAAAGGCTGGAGGTTGCAAAATTCTAGTGTAGCTTTACAGATGAGCCAAGCTTTCTGACATTTCTCCAGAACAGAAAGATGCTTCTACACAATACAGGAGCTCCCTCTCCCTCCTTCCTGCCCTCCCTCCCTGTCTGTCTGTCTGTCTGTCGCTCCCTCTCTAGCTGTGTGGGATTGAGTTGTTAATTAGAATTGTGGCCGGGCCAAATGAATTCAGTCCTTCTTCCTTCTGTAATGGTGCTGCAGACCCCAAGCTGAGGGCTTTAATTCTTCTCTCATCAGTCTGATGGAAAAATCACCTCACTGCCATTCAGCTCTGCCACTCATTAAACAGGCCAAGAAAAGGTGGTTGGCACAATGGACAATTTTATTATGCTTTTTTTCCTGTCTTTTTTTTTTTTTTTAAGATTTTATGCAATGCATATAAATCATTCTGTAACCATAATGTATGTGTGTCACAGAGAATGAAAAAATAAATGAAAAACATCACACTTGTAAAAACTATTTCTTCCATAAGAGAAGATTCTAAATTTGCATATACATGATTTAATATGAATTAAATGCAGTAATGAAAAAGGTAGAATCCATATGTACTTATCTAAAAAATATCTATATGTGTCTCTGCTGTATATGTGTCTCTAGGTGCCTAAATAGTTATGAGGGTGCGGTTGCTCGGCTTGTGTGTATTAACAGGCCGTGTGTGAGGCATGAGGGTCGAGTTGTGATATGCTTAACAGCCAATTTACAAAGGTCAGGTGAGTGGGATCAAACGGGTGGGAAGATCACACCTCACACTCCTAAATGAGAAACAATCCTCCCTCCAAAGGTCACCCAGACACAACCAAGGATTAGAATAATAGAGCAGGCTTTCTGCTCCTTCTTCACTTTCTCCTTCGGCTAGCCATCCTCCTCCTCTCCACAGGGGCCACGAAGGAAACAGAACAAGACACCTCTCTTCATTTACTTCGAGGTTATTCTGTTTCCTCATCCTTGTTTTATAATACAGTTGTCTGTTTATTTGCTTGTAACTCAGAGAAGGATGGTGTAATAAACCAGCTGGTCGCAAATCAGAATTTTTTGTTGTACAAAACTCTTTTGAGTGTTGTTTCAAAGAAAAACAGATCAAACATGGAATTTGTTTTTGCCTTCATTCTCTTCTTTTCCAAAATGATTTATTTATTAGCTGTTTTTTTTCAACTGTACAATAAATCTATCATATCATTTAAACATTATAGCCTGTTACACAACATAGATGAGCTCTGGCAAATTTTTTCTAGTTCCACTGTTATAATCAGAAATTGTCCATTGCAAATTTAACAAAAGAAAACAGCAGGTTCACACACACAAACCTCCAAAACGTTTTCTGTTTTTTTTGTTGTTTTTTTTTAAGTCATGCACTGATCAGCACTGGGAAAGAATAGTCACAAATGTTTTTGGCTGTGCCTTCTCTCTGGTGCAACTCAGCCTTCTAGATGAGTCCCTTTCACGTTTTACTTACATAGGGTTTTAATCCTGTAAGTTAATTGAAACGTGTCTTTGATGTGACTCACGAAACTAACTAAAATAAAATCAGTATCATCTTTATGGTTAAATTATATATGGCTGCAATTTTTAGTAGTAAAAATTAAAACAACTGATAATCTGTTTTGTTTTGTAATCCTTGAAATCATTTCCATTAGTGTGATGCCATGATTTAAAAGTACAGGATTTAAAATATTAAAAATGAAATAAAAATAAATTTTAGGCTGGCATTCTAGACAAATTGTAGGTGTCACTGGAGAAAGATGGGAGCAGCATCCAGCCTGCAGCGAAGTGCAGACGCACAGTAAAGTAACAACAGGGGGCAGTGTTGGGTCATACTTAACCCCCAGCTCTCTGCCCACCTCTTTCACTCTCTCTTTCTCTCTCTCTCTCTGACCAGAGTCCAGTCTCGCCACCTCTCAGGATTAATTACACTTTTTCAATTAATGTTTTAATGAGAGCTGCTGGTGCAGAAGTCTGATAAGGTAGTTAGGGAGTGAATGAGAGAGAGACACACAAAGCAGGGGCAGACACAGAGAGATGTACTAACTGCAATGATTGATGGGACATAACAGAGGCTTATGGAGTTGACACAATGTAGATACCTGTAGCGGCAGAGTTCAGGTTGGCCAACGCTGAACAGACACACACATCAAACATGTGACTGGTGTAATATACAAATGGAATAAAAAAAAAAAACTGGTCATATGTTGTGATGAGGATACTGGCTTTGGTGACACATCTGCAAACTGGGTTTCCATGGTAATGAGCTCAACTGGTGCAGAAGGGGACCTCGCACACATACACACACACGCGAACATTGCTGGCACGCACCAGGGGACCTGTCAAGTATAAATTAGTGCTGTTGACGTGTCACACGATGCCCCTGAAGGTCATTAATTGGTCAGTGATTGGAGGTTGGCACGTCATTTATACGAAGATAATTTGCATAAGGCAGCAGAATACTTCATCCTCAAAAGCATTTTACAGATTCTATATGTTGAAGACTGCACTAACTAGGCTTTCTTCTTCTTCATCTCCCACTAAGGCAGCTTCTTACTACTTCTGAGTGGCTGCAGCTTTACATTTCACAGCATTGTGAACACTGAGACACTGCGTCCTATAAGAAAATGCATTCCTTTGGTATCTACTGCTGAAACTGTAACAACTTCAGTCATTTTTTCTGAATGTAATATTTCAAGGACTTACACCTGACAGCATTCCAATGTAAATAGATCTTGTTGTAAACATATTCATTCAAATTGAACCATCTACAAGACTTTACAACTTCTTGAATGTCGAATTGAACAATATGAGTTTAAATACCCATGGCTAGCCTGTCAAATACAATACATTTAAATGATTCATTTTAAAATAAGTCACAGAAAGATTAAATACATTTTGAATGAGCGGAAATGAAAATCAGTTGAGATCTGATGAGTCTTAAAGGGGGTCCATTGTTCAAGAACCAGAACCAGATTGAAGGTCAAGGGGGCGGGTACAAAAGGAAACGCCCTGACTTTTTGGGGACCTCCTTT
Source organism: Monopterus albus (assembly GCF_001952655.1). Lineage (NCBI taxonomy): Eukaryota > Metazoa > Chordata > Actinopteri > Synbranchiformes > Synbranchidae > Monopterus > Monopterus albus. The sequence continues at coordinate 2,022,383 of NW_018127898.1, read as the reverse complement.
TTAAAGTGTGGAGGCTGAATTTTCTTGGAGGACAAAGGGGAAGATAGTGAAGCTGAATGTGATTCTTACTATAACTAATCAGCGCAAACATTAAATTACATTTTACACTTTTAAAGATAATAAGATTAAATAGTGTCTTGTCTCTATATGCATTAGTTAGGAGTCCGTTAAATTAGAATACCATTTTCTTTCATGTACTTACACAATCTTCACCCAAAGAGAGTATGGAAGTGTGTGAGAGATTGCTTTTCTCTCCGATGCTGCTGCTTCCTCTCTCCCCCTGCACACATACATACACACTCATTCACTCACTTTCCCTCTGTTTCATTCTCTTTCTCTCTTTTGCTCTCTCCCTTTGTCTCATTGCCCCATAACCGCAGAGAGATGAGTTCAAGCCACCATTAAAGCGTTAAAAATTTAAATATTAAAAAAAAATCTTAACGCTCTTTTTAATTAAAAAGGATCCTAATAATCCACATCATATTATACGTCGCAGATTCATCGGTCAATTTAATAACAGTGAGGCTTTTGGATCTTAATATCTCTGCTACCAGGTTTCCTTCATAACTGAGAGCCCGTGTTAATTACAACAGAGCCTAATGGTGGGGAATATTCAGGGCCTCTCCATGTTTTGATAAATGGCTTTCCACTAAGATTTATTCCTAATTATCTCATTTGTCTTTCTCCATTACTTTTTATAGCTTAAATTTATGAAGTCATTAAGACGCTGGTGGCCCTGATAATGATTAGGAGAAGGAATTGTATGAAAGTGAATTATATGAAAATGATTATGGCTAAAGGAGTGTTTAAAATGAGAGCTGCAGAAGCCCGGATGTATATGTGTGTGTTTGTGTGTGTGTGTGTGTGTGTGTGTGTGTGTGTGTGTGTGTGTGTGAGTGTGAGTGAGGTACATGGCTTTGCTTGAAGGTGCTGCTTGCCACCCTATCCACCTAATAGGGTTAGGGTTAGGCTAATGCTACCACCTTACACTGCTGGAAATAAGCATGATGAAACATTTTGCCACTATCCTCATCCTTCTGTGTCTCTCCTCCCTACCGGACCCCATCAGCTCATGTCTCTGTTCCATCCGTCTGTCTGGACTTACGCAGGGCGAAGCTCTCTCTGAGTAATGAGAGATGATCTTTCTATTTGTCTGTCTGTAATATATGCACACACACACACATTGTGTTTTCATTCATTGTGGGGACTTTACATTGACTTACATTCATTTCCTGTAGATTTAGCCTAACATTAACCATAACCACTACTTGCCTAACTCTAACCCTGACACTAACTTTTACCCAACCCTAACCTCACCCTAACCTTAAACCATGTTGCCACCCTAAAATTCAGTGATTTCCGAAGTCCGAACAATGTGTGTGCTAACAGGTTTTGGCCCCTATAATGTATAAGTAATACAAAGGCACCTACACACACACACAGAGAGAGAGAGAGAGAGAAAGAGCACCAGCTTTTCTTCCAGTACATTTGGCTTTTGTTTAATTTCATTTGCCTTGGTAGATAATGAAACATATAAATACAGAAGCTCATGTGTGCATTTGGGCTCTTGGAGTTATGACCATTTTATATTGTGAGAGCTCCCTGGCACCATCACTGTGGTCTAATCTGTTTAATGAAGGCATTTGTCTCTAGCACAATGGGACATAACGCTCCTTCTCTCTGCCATCAGGCACAGTTTGGTCTCAAATGGATAAAATGCATGACGGATGCCTCTCTGAGCTTAAAATACACCTTTGTTGGCAGACATGCTGAGCTCCTGTCTTGTCATTCTGGCCCTTACTTGTCTCTCAGCAGTCCACTCTCCATTCTCCTGCACCTCTTCTCCCCTTTTCTTTCCACCCTGGTAGGCTGTGTGCCAAAGATCATAAGAGGCAGCGTAAGCCCCTGCTTAATGAATTAATAATTTGATTATTTAATCACCCAGATGAAGAATGTCTTTAACACTGGTGTTAATTAGCCAACATCTGGGCCAGTCATGGGGCCAGCCACACAGAAACACAAAGAAGTAGACCAGCACATACTCTGCTCTCCCTCCTTGTTAGATGTCACAATCACCACTCTTTCTTTTTCTTCCTTCTGCCAGCCATGTTTTCACTGTAAAAAACGATTTTTTGTCTGTGGTTGTGAGAAAATTCCTGCTAATATATCAGAAAAACTTTCCAGAGAGGCAATACAGATTGTTTTCCCCATTGATTTTACTATAATGTACACTAGGAATCAATGTCTGCCAAAACCTTCAAACTAATCGGAATTTGCTTTGCTACTGTATATGTCTTTACATTCAGTTTTACCTTTGTCTCATGCAATGCTGCCTCCTGCCATCAGGAGGAGCAGTGTCTTCTCTTTTGACCTCGTAAATCACACTCTTGATTTTGTTTCTTAACACAGGTGCCACACTGCTGTCCACGGTGTGATTACTGATCATGCCAGTAGGTGTTGTGCACTGTTGTACATTCAGATAATAAGAGAAACAACACCTCAACAGAGCGCACAAACTGAAAACACAGGTACTTGTCTCGTTGCTTACTGTGACAGGACAACAACAAATTTCTAACCAATTTTATATTATACTCTATATAGACAAGTTTGATACTGCAGTCACATCAATAGAATCCATATGTGAAGCAAAGCCCTGTCTTTATTCTATCCAGTCTTAGGGATGATCCAGTGAAGTAGGGATGGAGGAGAAAGATATTTGTGACTCTCTAGTCTGATTAAGACCATTCCAATCTGGGTGGTGCTACTTCACATCAGCAGTAGTAGCCTGCAATGGCAAAGGGAGTACTGGAGAAGTGTTTGTGTGTGTGTGTGTGTGTGTGTGTGTGTGTGTGAGAGAGAGAGAAAGAATGTGGGGTGGTAGAAGGAGGGATTCCCTTTAATTGCAATCATTCTGGCAGCACTGCAGGGATCTACATGCCATGCATACAATTAAAGAAGAGAGGAGAGGAGAGAGAGCACACTTTGAGGTGTTATTTCTTTCCTTAAAGTCATGCCATGACTGCCTGATCCAGCCATAAAACACACAAAGTTGAGGATGCACCTCAAAACAATGTTTGTAGGATGTTTGTTAGCTGGATAGTTATGGGGCTATGTATGTTTGATTCACTTGACTTGATTCACAAGTGGAGGCTGTGTATCAGTTCTGCATTGGCAGCAGCATCCAGATTTGTATGTATGTGTTTGTATATATGCTTTCTGTATATGCTGCAGAGGTTAATTGAGACACACAGCTCATCTGTGCCCTGATGAGGGTCAGAGCACAGAGGCAGATCTGCACCACATTAGTCCAACCCCAATTTATACTGCCACACACTGTCAGTTGCACACACACAGACACACACATACTCATTAATTTAGCCCCAATTTGTGTTGTCTTCAGCTGCTCTGATGCATGGCCAGTAACACAATCACAAATGCATACAACAACAACACTTCTGCTTTCTCACACACACTCATATAGGAAAACAGTAGCTCGTAAAAAGTTGGTATCATTATCTTTTGATGTCAGTGCTGTGTGATTTACAAGGTAACAAGTCAAATCAAATCAGCAACTACAGAAAGCAACACATCTCCAAACATCTACCTTGCTAGCTCACACTTTCCTCTAGCAACACACACAATCATGTGGCCGCTATCATTCCTGTATAGGTTCCTCACAGAACGCTGGCCTGACAGACGCTAAACCCTTCAGCACCCAGAGAAGGAAAGGCAAATTAACCAGCTTCACTCTAACACTAAGGGACCATTAAAGTTGAAACGCCTGATCTCCCTGGCTGGTTTTTCCTCTCCGTTTTCTCCCTTGTTCCTTTCTCGTTTGCTCACTCTCCTGCTGGAAAGGTTAACTGTGAGAGGCTCTCAGAGACACTCCAGCAGACACAGAAGTGATCTTTCCTTTAATTGGCTTTCCACTCCTTTTTCTCCTCCTCTCTTCTCCCTAGCAGGTCAGCAGCATCCACTGTAAGGCCCGACAGAGGACATTCACACACAAATATGCACGCACAGAACGACTCAGAGGCAGTCAAGCTGGAATGAAGACTTGATGTGCTGGGCAAGGTGTGTGTATGTATGTGTGTCTGTATATGTTTAAATATCTCCATCCAACCACTCAGTTTGTTGTTAGTAGTACAGGAGTAGCGGGTGCTGTGTAATTGAGCTATCTGGCTCTCGGGCCTCCATGATGTCCTCATCCATGAAGCAGCTGACACCACAGCTCGACTCCTCACTGTCACACAGGCAGGGCATGCAGGAAATTCATACACTGACAGGCGTGAAGCCATTATCAACCATAGCACAGTTTTTTTTTATCAGCAATGACACCTGTAAGCCCTTTCTTCCTCCTGAAAAAGAATTCAGTTCAGTTGTATTTGTGTGTATAGTGCCAGTTCACAACAAAAATCATCTGAAGGAGCTTTACAGAAAGAAAACCCAACAAATCCCCCTTGGGCAAGCTGTTGTCGACAGCAGAGAGGGGAAAAACTCCCTTTAACGGAATAAACCTCCAACAGACCCTGGCTCTTGGTGGGCGGCCTTCTGCCTCGACAGGTTGGTGTGAGTGGCTAGAAAAGAAAAGAAAAGCAACAGGACACAACAAACTAAATAATAAACAATCAAACACTCTGCAGGTTAATTGCTCATTAGAAACACAAGAGCTCTGGGGCCATGGATACCTGCAGAAGGGTACAGTGAGAGAGAGAAGGACACACCATGGGAGAAAGGAGACACATACTGTAGGTAGTGACATGTAATGGTGGCATATAAATACATGGAGAGGGGAGGGGAAGGGAGAGAGGAACTCAGAACGTCACAGGAAGAATCCCAGCAATCTAGGGTTAACGCAGCAGAATGTCACCGAAAATTTTGGAAAAGGAGTTATACTTTTTTTTTTTTTAAATCTGCTTTCAAATAGACATCTGTCAAAATGATAAAAGAGATGCAAGTATTTTGGTGCCATGAATGCTGTTCTCAAAGAGCTGGAGTTATACTGAGCCCCTGCTGCTGAAAACAGAGTGGAGGAAAGTTATCTATAACTTCTCATCACATCTGGAAAAATACTTAATTGTGTTCTTCTAAACTCAATCTGGCAGCTAGCAGATCTAGATGGGAGAAAGACAATCAGTGTGAAATGAGCTACATGCTACGCTGACATACCAGTGGTAGCCTGGAATCAGATGACTGGACGAGGCGATCTAGCCGATTGCACCCTTGACTCAGTTACGTCGACTATTCTGCTTTATCTTGCTCCGCCCGCTGGGCCTCGCCACAGCTATTACCCACAGGGTGCGGTGTGTGAGACGACATCATTACCAGCTGTCTGCAGAACTGCCTCCTGCCCCTATCTCCGCTAACACTTTCCTATCTAAAGGCCCGGTTCGATGAGAACCAGAGCAAGGAGGGAAAACTGACAACAGCCTCATTCCCACCTGCCACCGAAACAGATAGGACACAGAGATAGCTGTAGCCTGGTGGTGGCTTTCAAGCCTTGGTTAGTCTGATAATGGAGCGAGGCTCGTGACTCATCAAGTCAGAAGTTCAGATGTTCAGCCCCCATCTCAGTTCCAAGACTTAGTGAGATACATTTAATCGTGGAAGCATTAATGTGGTATATAGGGGAGATGAGACCTAATGAAACCTCTGAAGGTCATTTAGGAGGATGATCATTTTAAAGGGAGCATTCACCCAAATTTCCATAAACCACATGATCTCACTTTTTCCTCACAATGCCATGCAGATGCATATGTACAAAATCCAGTACAGTAGGTATGCACATCCTTGGTTTGCAATCTGCCAAGAAGAAGCTGAAGAAGCAACCACTCACATCATCAACTGGCAACATTTTTTTTTGTTCCATATACATGTAAATATTGATACTTCCATAAGACTCAGTTTTTGTGTGTAGTATCCAGTTGTCTTTAAATGTTTTCACTGGCCCAAATTTCAAGCAAGCATTTTACTTCTTCATTACTCCATTAAGATTCCTTTCACAGCCATGTTTGTTATAGGTTTCACTGACAAAGTTGAATAGTTATGACGTCAATAGCAGCCTTGTTTGAGCATGGTTCTGGGCACAGTGCCTGAGTCCAATATGCTTGTCTTCGCACTGACAAAAATGAACTGGACTTTGGGGTCAAGTGTATACTCGGGTCTGGGCCCAGGTCTCTAATGTGAAACAACCCCAAAAGACATCTTTTCTGTCAAGTGGACATGTGACAGCAGGTGGGCAACTAGACAAGATCAACAGGCGCTGAAAGGAAATGGGCTTTGAGGTTGTCATGGTAATGAAAGTGTTATGACCCAAACACTCTCTGGGTTATTACCCGACCCCACGCTGCTCCCCATCTCCTGACCCCCACCTCCCTTTACACTTCCTGAGGTGTTATTCTTGAAGTGAGGTCAACTGGACCAAATCTTTTAAATGTTCTGCCATCAAGCCCACCCACTGGGCTGTTACTAGCACTTTTGTTTTAGGCACACACACAGAAACAATGGTCCAAGGCGCTCGGTCTGACACAGGACAGGAAAGAAGTGTTTATGTGGATGAGGCACCCTATCCTGTGCCTTCCCAGAGGGCCGCAAACCCCTAATCCAGACTTTATGTGTGTTACTGGATTTAAACTTCCATCTAAAACATTAACTCTGAATGTAATTCTTTGTGAAAGCTCTTTTTTCTTAACTTTATACTTCCCTCACACTTGATTTTTCTTATTCTAACTTTTTTAATCCTATGTGTCAGTCCCTTCCTCCCTTCTCTCTACTTTTACTGGCCAAGAAAAACAATGGAGTTTTGTTGCTGGATTTCACCTTTATGGGCACTTTTTTCCTCTAGATGACCAAATGACTGTTCAAACTGGCAGCACAAAGATCCACTTTTGCAGTAGGTCACTGGTGAAGTAGACAGAACTGTGTGTATTAAAACCAAAAAGAGAGAAACTGGAGAGGTTGTCTAAAACTGTGAGATATTGACTTGGTACTGCTGCATGGTGTGTGTGTAAAGGCAGAGACGCACCAAGCTGAGGGTCAGTGTCGGCCTCTGTCAGTGGCTTGTGGCCAATTCGGCATGTTGAATTGGCGTCGGCGGTAGGCCCTTGTTTGTGAGGGAGAGAGATCACTCTGATTGGCTGTTGAGCTTAGTGAATCAATGCACAAGAAGAGAATGGTTCGGGAAAGCCCCTTCAGCCTGTCACTGTAGTATCCATGTTTCACCCATTTAGTGTGGTTTATCCTTGTTTTTTGCCTCCACAACTTCCTTTCTTCTACCCCAACCAACTTCCTTTGCAACTTCCTATCAGACATATTTTTGATTAGAAGCAGTTATAAACAGCAACAGTTTTGAAAGAAAGCTGTTTCGTTTATAGCTTATACTTCTGCATTCTAGCTCTTGTTCTTTCCATTTCTGAATGGTGAATACAGACATTGCCACCTGATGGTAGGGGGAGTTATTTCTGTCATGCAGGCACAAAATGTATGTACTTGTTGGCTGTTGGCTTTAGTCTGTGTGGTGTGTTCAAGTGCCAGTTTTCAACCCGACTGGTCCAGACAAAGCTGACGTGAGGCGACACAGAGGTCAGCCTTCGTCAGTTTTAGTTCTTATATGTCAGCTTGGTGTGTCTCTGCCCTAAGGACAAAGGTCTGGTCTGTGTTCCCTGTTTGCTTAAGGTGGCATGAGTCAGCTTGACTCGGAAACAAGAACCTGTGTCCTGCCATCTGCCTGTCTGACTTTCAGCACACACACACACACACACACACACACACACACACACACAGACTCAAACACAAGCTCACTAAACCGCAAGTACACATGATTCTGTCAACCCAAACTGCCCATCTTGGCTCTGGGTAGAGCCAGTATTCACTTTCAGCTCTGTCTTTTTCTAATGTACATCACTTCAGTATAGATTTTCACATGAAATGAGGATTTTCAAGTACCAAAGTAAGACTATTGTCAGAATGAAGGTGTGGGTTGGAAAAAAACAGTGTTTGGATGCTGGAAATGGGAATGTCTGTGATGAAAAAAACTTGCTGGATGAGGGGACATTTGTTGGCAGGATGAGTGCTCAGAGGTGGGGATCATGGGGTCTGGGATCAGGGATGGCAGAATAAGGATGTGTTTCTTTTTTTGGGGGGGGGGGCTCTGTCCTCCCTGCCTGTGCCCCTCGGAACAACACTGCTGTGGTAATAAGCAACCAGAAGTGTTTGGCCAAAGGCCAAAAGGTGCACAGTTAAACCAGCAGGGGGTCATGTCTATCTTCTCTTCTCTGTTTCTATCTTCTCTTTAATTTTCATCACTGACTTCTTCCTTTTGGTGCACTTGTAGTATCAACCATTTCTCTTTATCTTTTCACTTTGTCCACGATAATCATACATATTCACTTCTTCCTTGTCTGTTTTTTTGTTCCTTATTTCCTGTAGCTTTTTAATTTTAGCCATTACTTTAACTTCTTCTCAGGTTCTTTGGCATCAATTTTGCCGCACCATTTTACTCCCTGCAAGACATACATTAAGCATGTGATAGTCCTCTTGCTGCAGTATATCACTCTGCCATGTGGCTATAGACAGTTACCAAGCTATTTGGTTGAATGTGAAAACAAGCGGAGTAAATTAGCACTGATTAATCATCCATTATTAAATTAAATGTTAGTGTCAGTTGCATGCCTTATACTGTTTCTACAAGGCCTTGGATAAGTCATCAGGCCAAAATATAAGCAGCAGCCAAACAGGAGGGATCCTCCTAGCTGACAGAGAGCCAACACTTCGGCTGTGCTTTACTGTTACTGTGCCAACACTGGGCATCTGGCATCTCCCACCCAAAGAGATGAAAGCTAATGCTTAAGTGGCAGTGTCTGCTCTGTATGCACCTCCCCTGTCTGACACAGGAGGTCTGCTCTGACAGACAGAAAGTAAGTGATGGAGCTGATGTATGTGTGTGTGTGTGTGTTTGCTAACATGGCATTCATTATGTGTTCAGTTAGGAATTATATCTCCCCCATCTTCCAATTTCTCCTTTTTTATTGTTCACTTTTCTCTGCCTTTATGCGGAATTCACAAGCAGCTGGGAGAGATAAAGCATTTTAATGATCCCTAACTGATTTCTGTATTTGCTTTAAACTCGCCTTAAAGTTGAGGTGAGGTTAAAGTTATGGTTGTGGCTAAAATTTGCACAAGCAGTTGTGGCTGGAGAAGTGGGAATGAGTTTTTGCCTCAAATCCTGAAGCTCACTTCTATACATCATCCCCTTCCTGCAAAACTCAGCAGCATGAGTATTTGTGAACCAATGGACATAGATAACTATGACTTGCTAAGGTAAAATGCAGAAAGGTTTTTTCTTTACTGCCTTTTCATATTATTTGAGACACTGATATCGCATCTCATATTGATCACGTAATATCAGCTTCACTGCAGGTATGCGTAACCATTAAAGCAAATGATGTTACTCGGTCTTAGAGTGGAATATTTCAGATGATTCATCAGTGATTCATTAGCTAACGGATGCTCTCACAGCTCACTAGATTAATCTATCTGTCATTGTCCTAATAGGAAGATATATGGTCATTGTTCAAGAGAGCAGGGGTGAGGTAAAGGAGTAGGTTTGTATCAGGACTGGAAATTGACATTTTGTAATGAGGGCATCACTCCCAGCACATATTGGGTTTAGGACTATGTGCTTCTGCCCCATAAGGAGTCATTTGATACAAATTCTCTACTAAAAGACAGCTTTAGCTGCTGTAGATGCCTTTTCTATGTCTGATTTTTCTCACACTAAAGAAGGTCAAAACACATTTTAAAGATGGTCATTGCTACTTTTTAAGGCTTGCGCATGCAAATGGCCATCTCCACCCAGGCCATGTTTCAACCACTCTCACTCCTCAGGCCTACTGCTCTGCTGCTGCTGCTTCCGTGAGACTTAAACAGAAACAAATGCCTCAGTTCTGCCAGTTCCCTCTGTCTCTCTCTGTGTATATGTATTTGTATGAGTGTGCATGTGCGTGAGTATGTATTTTATGGAAGCCCACTGGGTTGTGGTTCCTTCAGTAGTCCTGCAGCAGCAGTAAACTGATACAGTACTCGCGCATTTCTGTGGGTGCTCCAAGCTTGTCTGCTTGCCATGATTTTAGTTCAGTTCAACTTGTTGTAAAACACTGCTGCTCACTGTTAAAGAGCAGAACATGTAATCATCCTCTTATGAACACAGTGTGGAAGCTGCCCTTTAATGAAGCTGATTTGTTGTTCTGGTCTTCTGTCTCTCACTCTTTAACTATCTAGAACTGAAAATATTATTTGAAGACCAGCTAATCTCTACAGATCTGTCCCAGAAGTTGAAGAATATGGTAAATAATGACCCCCCCTCCCTCCCCTCCAAAAGACGTTCCTTTGTAGGCGCTCACTGGCACTGATTCTGCTGACTCACACAGCTGCCCCAGTGGAGCGCTCCTTCCCATGACCCACAGCCAGAAGCCATGATATAAACTTCTACCCAAAGTTATTTACTGGCACTTTCAAGCCTTCTGTCCATGTTTCAGAAAGTTTTGCAGAGGTATTTTGATCTATTTTAATTCCAACCTTAGAAATACGGATGGCAAGATGTGTCAGGATGTCACTGGCTGCTTTGTAATCATGATGACTTTGTTGATTAAAAGAATGGAAGGCCATTAGATTTGTATCCTTGAAAAGGAGAACGATTTTTTAACAGGGAATATTCAATATCTAGGAGTTCTGAACAACAACTCTGACTAGTTTTGTCATGTTTAACGCCTATGTAAGCCGTGGCTTATGGCTTATAATTTTCAGATAAGTCATTGTACATAATAGTGTACAGGCACATGAGCCACAGAAACAGGTCCCTGAGAGAAAGGGTTTTACCCTGTGATGTAGGTGAGAAAATAAAGTCCATTTTATGCTTCATTGCTCTTTATGGAGATTTAAAAATTGTACACTTCAGAACAATGTCTTCCCTCTCTGCAGATTTATTCTGGTTGGATAATCATAAAGACACTTTAGAAGACTTTAAAAAGAACTTTCTGAGCTTGAGAGGAGACATTTTGTTCACAATGTAGTTTGTGTCATAATTAATTCCTTATAACAAGTGTTGTTTCACTGCTGCACTTTGGTGTGATAATAACCCATATGGGCTGGGCACTTTTATGTGCCTGACAAAAAATAATCACTAATCTATTCATAATTGTGCTGGATGGGATCTAACACGTGTCTAAATATGACGCAAGATTCCAACTGATTGTGTTTTCATGCATTTCATGTGCACTTAAGCAGAAATTAGTTAATTTGAAGAGCATTGTTTGAGACCTGCTGGGTGAAAGAACAAGGTAAAGTCATATTCACATTTGCAAAAGAGTGCAGTATTCTTTTCTCTGTGTCTGGCAACGTCAAACCCACACACACATTCAGCTACCAAACAATACATTTGTACCACAATTGTCCTTTATAGTCATCACAAGACGCGGATTTGAATGGATTAGAAAGGATGCAAAATAGATGACACTGTAATAGAGGTCCCTTAGGAACACTTTAACCCCTATAAATGTAGCCACACATGAAGGTTACATGGTTGTCATCTCATACAAGAGTCACATCTGAAAAGTATTAGGCATATTGTATGAGTTCTGTGTCTGTTGAGGCATTCCTTTGACCCAATATTAATAATAAATCGAGTATTTCCTTCTCTAGGTGTCTTTGTGGCTTCAGCTGGGGGGAGCTGTGTTTGGTGGGAGCCAAGGGCGAGTGCCTTGTCATGTGAGGAGTATTAATTTATGATTTCCATTCCAGCTTCTGACCTCATCACCTCCATTAGAATGCAGCCTTTGTAATTTCATAGTTAATATTCAATAGCCACTTGTCCCCTGTGCCTGCTTTGTGCATGTGAAATTTCTGGAGGGGGTGCGTATCATTTTTGAACTGCTGAGTTTGTGCATGTGTGTGTACATGGCAGAGGAAATTAGAGTTGACTGTAGCATGGCTTCCTGTAAAACTGTTGCAGATGTCCAGAGATGTCCTATGTGTCTCTACTCCCACAGCAGAGCTTGAATTGGCTCTGTGTCTGACCCGAGTCATTTGACTAGCCTCCCTCATACACATGCTTTTTTCTTCTCTTTTTCTCTCTCTCACACACACGCACTCACACATATCTACAAATGCACACATACACACAGTAGCTGGCCCCTTTACAGGGACTTGCCTCAGGGTCAAAATCTGATCTTCTTATCAGCGAACTCTGCATAGAGTCTGCAAGAAACAGAGGCAGGCCAACATTTCGCATTGCACACACACAAACACCCACACGTTCGTAGAGCTCTTTGTGAGGACAATCATTGACCGAATGCATCCCCTAGCTTCATATGCTAACCTACACCCCAGTGCTTACCCTAACCATAACCTGAAACCTTAGACCAAGTCTTGACCTTCAGTTAGCCCACCAAAGTTCTGAGGACAGGCAAAAATGCCCTCACAACTGTGATATCAAACAAAAACGTGTCTACACAACAACAAACATGTATGTATGCGCACACACATGCTCATACAAATATTGGAGGCAGGAATTGCTTTCATGAGACAAGCAGCTGCTAGTGACCGTAAAGATAAAATGCAGAAAGAAAAATTATGTGGGAAGAGAGATTAAGAAAGAAGAAGAAGAAGAAGGAGAAAAAAATTTCAAACAGTAAAAGTCTCCTGCATTTCTGCACACATTGATGCATTGGCCCGAACACGCATTCCTACTGAACGACTTTGGCAAAGCCTATAAAAAAAACACATTAAAGGGCTCTGTTCAGCGTGAGCCCAGTTGATGCTCTATTTTCTCCCTTTCCCCTGTTTCCTCTGTGCGACTCTAGCTCAGTGACAGCTAATCTGCTGTGGGTTACTGGAAAATCTGCAGATGCTCAAAGATGATTATGACAATATGGAGAAATAATAAAATACAGCAGGGAAAAGATGAGCAACAATACTGTGAAAATAAGAGAAAATTACCCTAATTAAACTTCAGGTCCATCCCTTCAACTAAACAGTGCACATGCTGGAAATTCACAATAATGGCTTCGGCAGCATTTTATTCTTTTATCATGGTGAATCCTACACTATGTTGTTTGTTTTCTATCAACCATTCCCAACTGTGTTTGTCCCTACAGCTTTTTTGTTAGTATTATAGATATTATTTATCACTGTTAATTGTATAAAAGTGATGTTATTACAGTAGAGTTTTTTTTAATTTGCATTTAAAAACCTACTGAAATAATATCACTGTCAGTTTTGGGGCTGTTAGGTCAAGTTTGTATTTCTACTATTATGTCAACACTTCTAGCGGCAAGCTAACTCCACTGTTTGTACATTTAGCAAACAATTTCAATTATATATTCAATTTTTAATTTTACTGTATGTTAATTTTAACCATCTAATCTATTTTAACCACTGTGCATAGTTTTTTTTCAACTATTTATTTGTTTGACTTATTTTTTTACTATATTTTTCTGCTCACTTGCTGACTTGTTGTACTGTAGTTGTACTGAAGTTGTAAAAGGTGTTACGACTAACTCGGGTTTGTCTGATTATGCACTGTGCAGCGGGCATGTCATAAGACCCACTCCAGATATTATCACACCATTCAGTGGGCCATTACCACTTGTTATTGGACAATACCTATGATGAGGTCTCTACTATTGTGAGGTTAGGTCATCTGGTTGGGCACAAATCTATATGGTTAGGTTTAGGAGCTAAATAACAGAAAGGTTGTGGCTTTGGTTAACATGCATGTCAATAAGGAAGCATAACATTTCACACTGGAATTGAACACCTCTCTCCTGTGGGAAAACACATGTGTTATGACTAGTCCCTTCCCCCACCTTCTTCCCAGTACAACCTTTCATCCTCTGTGTGTTTCTCATGTCTCCTATATGATCGTTCCTCAGCCTTTGATTCTCGCGCAGCCCTGAAGTCACTCCGCCTGACCGAGGATTAATGGGCCTGTTGTAGTGTATTCTAACCATTAGACTACAGTTCAACAGGAGCGTTAATGTAACCATAATGTAAAAAGCTTGAAGCCTATGTGAAAACAAAGACAAAATGATACATGCAACCTGGAGTTCACATTGTTTATTCAATATTAAACAAAAAGATATTTTAATGTGACTGCTAGGACAGCAATTCAAATCGACATGAAACGGGGGTAGTGTAAACAAGATGTCATTATATTGGACTACAGTCTAGTAATAGCTGGGCTAAGATTACTTTCAGACTACTAGCAGAGGTGGCTAGCCCTTTAAAATGAATATCCAGATTCTTTCTCAAAATATTATTCTATAAAAGTCAACAGTTGGAAGAATTACATTGATCACAGAAATTTCTAAGAATGGTGATAATACAGGCTATGGAAATCATTAAAAGTAAATGTCTTTAATAGCTTGACTGGATAAAAGGGAAACATTTGGAATGAGATGATGATCTGTCTGGTAGAAACACATCAAGTCCACAGCTCCAGATCATCTCTAAAATATAGAAAATGATCTCAGTGCAAGACCGGGGTTCATTTAGGCAGTCTACGCGTCCAGTTCCAGACCAACCAATCAGTGCTGCAGACTGTTGCTGTTCTCCACAAACTGTGAAGCACTTCTCAGTACAAACATAAAGAAACATTTAATGACTAAGTAATAAAAAACATGTTTAACAATCATTAAATTAGCCTAAAGTGATGTGCTCACTGTTTTCCCAACCCTGGTTTTCTTAAAATGTTGCTTCACATGATTCTAGTTGCATAGCCAACTTAGCTTGGGCACTGACAGACTTACCGCGCTGCTGCACCTTCTCACTGCACTTTAGTCCAACAAAACTGCTGGACTCTAGCTGCTGATCCAAAAAACAGCTGAAGCTAAAACTTTTTTTAAAATCAGAGGTAGATTTTCTTGACTTTATTTTTCCAGCTACATCTGTACTGAAAACAAACTGGAGTTCAACAGGATAGAAAACAAGGTTTTAAGACCAGAGATGAGACTGCCTATGAGCTTTTAAATGAAAGTTTTTTTTTGGTTTTGAAGACTCAACAGGTTGCCTGCTTGGACAGTGGTTGAGCCCAGTGAGACGGTGCAGCAAAGAATCTTTAAACGTGACTTACAGGGAGGTTGTGATGAAAGTAAACATCATGTCAGGTGGGCTGGGTTGAAAACAGTAAACCTACTGTTTGAGCAGTAAGTTGAGCCAGTATGCTGCTTGCCTAATAAAATAATTTGTGTGATAGCAAGGTGAAATGTTTATTTTAATACTACCAGCTCACAGGCAGAGTAGTTTGTCACTGTCAACAGTTAACCTAACTACAGATGGGTGACAAATTAAAGAAAAACCAACATCAAGTGTCTCAGTAAGGTCACCATGTGCTGTCAAGATCAGTACATACTGATTCTACAAGTCCCTGAACTATAAC
Organism: Monopterus albus; assembly: GCF_001952655.1. Classification (NCBI taxonomy): domain Eukaryota; kingdom Metazoa; phylum Chordata; class Actinopteri; order Synbranchiformes; family Synbranchidae; genus Monopterus; species Monopterus albus. Next base: position 2,006,950 of record NW_018127898.1, on the reverse strand, counting down.
TGGAGGGATAAACACCATTCTTCCAAAAGATATTCCCCTCATTTGGTGTTTTGATGATGGTGATGTAGACTCTGTCTAACACATCGGTCCAAAATCTCCCATAGGTGTCCAGCTGGTTCGAGATCTGGTGACTATGAAGGCCGCAGTCATTATGACAACCTGCTTAATATGGAGTCAATGTGGCAGTTGGTTGGCGCTCGTGTCACTCTGCAGCTCACTGTGCATCTTCTGTGAATCCGTTTACTTCCACAGTTCTACTGTCAGGAAGAGCACAGATGTGTCGACCATTCCGTGAAAAACTTGTGTAAAAGCAGTGCAAACTGTGGCTGTGAGAACAAGTTAGAGGTAAATGTTTAGACAAATCCAACAGTCTCACCAGTCTAGGTAATCAGAATCAGAATCAGAATCTGCTTTATTGGCCAGGTGTGTCAGACACATGAGGAATTTGACTCTGGTACATCAGCTCTCAATGTGTATGTACATATCCCCATGCAAAGGGCAAGTAAACAGTAAACCAACATAAGGCTGATATCGCCACTATAGCCGCTGAATGTTTCTATTCATAGAGACCAATGTACAGTATTTATCATTTTCACCCAGTTTAACAAAGATAAAAAAAAATAACATAAAAGGATGAATGAAATTTAAAAGTTTAATCTACAGTCGGTCATCCTCATCATCAGTGAGCCATGACCCTGTCGCTAGTTCACTGTTTGTCCTTCCTTAGACACTGTTGGTAGGTACTGACCACTGCAGACAGGAACACCCAACAAGACCTGCAGTCTGGGAGATGCTCTGACCCACTCATCACAGTGTGGTCCTTGTCAAAGTCACTCAGATTCTTATGTGTCCCTGTTTTTCCTGCTTCCCGCACATCAACTTCAAAAACTGAATGTTCACTTGCTGCCTAATAAACCCCACACACTGACAGGTGCCACTGTAATGAGATAGTCAGTGTTATTCACTTTACCTGTCACTTTTCAGAATGTTATGGCTGGTCAGTGTATGTTTCACACTGTTTTCATACTCATCAAACCATTCAGTGACTCCCTGTGCCCTATGGATGGGGGCATTGTCATCCAGGGTGACAGGTTATTCAGGTTTTTCCTTGTAACTTCTCATTCGTCTCTAGCTTTTTGGCTCTGTAACTATGGACATGTAGAAACCATATTCCAGTGGTATAAAACAATCTTTATTATTTGTAAAATTGACCCCTGTTGGTGCCAAACCAGTGCTTTAAACTGCAGTTTTTATTTAGATTTCAGACTTTTATGGGTTAACCCAGATATTTATCACAATGTACTCCCATAGTTTTAGTGACACAGTTGGTCTGGTGACTGAGCACGTTCCCAGATGAAACACCTATGTCAGAATCTGCACTTGAAATAATCTTGCCAAACAAATGACATTGTTACAATTTCTATACATAACATATAATCCAGTTTTCCCTTTATAAATCAGAAGATTAATGCTGTTTTCCAGGGATTTCCAGGATTGTGTCTCACTTGAGTTTGAACAAGTCTCAAAATATAGTCTCAAGTTGCATTAGATGAATTCCCAAAACGTACATTTTCTGCTTCGGGGTTATCAGGTTTACAGCTGTAGTATATATTCATCATTAACAGTGTTAGATTTCAGCCCTTAGAATAGGGTTTAATCAACCACAGCCACATTAGCATAGCAAAAACCTTTCTATGTACAAGTAATTAGGTTTAGAAACTAAGGTCCAGTAAGAAGAAAACTCTTTGGTATTTCCAAGAAAAAAAAGATTGCACAAATAGTATTTGATCAGAGAGGAGAAAGATCGGTATCAAGTCATTTAAAAAGGCACAACAGAGCTAGATGACATCTCAAGAGGTATTGGGTTGGAGAAGGTATGCGTCGGAGCATATGAGAGTGCAGGACTGTTATCAAAAGCGTACCACTCATAGTACGAGCATATGGATCTAACAGCATAATGTCGTGAGATTTTCAGTCAAGGAATTAAATTAGATGTTGAGCAGTGTCTGCTTTACAGGAAGCCTGGCGGAACCCGATAACACAGAAATGTGATTTTCACATTAGAGGAGAAATGTAAATATCTTAACTAAAATCTATAAAACAAGGATTAATAGAGAGGCAAAGAATTTACTTGAAAATTCAGGCCTTAAGCTAAGCCACGGCCATTTGTTCACATAGCAAGAGCGACATGAAAAAACGAAACATATTAGAAAGGAAACGATGCCGTCCAGTCCTCAGCCAGTCCTTTACTAGTCAACCAATCAGACGTGGAAAAATTCACTTAATGTCAGAGCCCATCAGAAAAAAAAGTTAAAGTAAACAAGATGCGAAACAATAAATGAGGAGAGACCGTTGAAGAAATCTCTCCCTTCACATGTTAGAGCAGAGAATGTGTCTGATGCAGATGTGTCAACTGTTTGTTCTTTGATGTCCGTCACTTACAGTATTCATTGAATGGGATCCATTTCCAGGCTGATGCATAACGTTCTCATGACTCTTCTCTGAATAAGTTTGTTAATTGAGTTGCATATTAACAAAAGAAATCTGATGGTAATTCTGTGTGCGGTGTCTGCCTCTATGTGTCAGCCCTGAGACAGCCTGGCGACCTGTCCAGGTTGTACCCCGCCTCTCGCCCAATGACAGCTGGGATTGGCTCCAGCCGCCCGACCCTCTTCAGGATAAGCAGTATAGATAATGAATGGATCTGTCAGTAATATTGCAACAAGCCACAATTAAATTTTTGTAATTTTGTACATTGCAACAAAGGCAACAGGCGTGGATCCCACATCCGCCACTTGGACTGTGTGTTGTAGCAAAGGCCACTGTAAGCGCTCCGACTGGAAGACTTTAACCTTGCCAAGGATAGAAGGACATGCTACTTTTCTACTCAGATCTGAGCATCCATTTTCCCATTATGCTGCTGCTCTTATCTACAGAAACACTAAAATCCAGTTAAATGGAACCATTTTCTCATTTGCCTTTGGAGGTCATTTTTCATGCTTGGAGAACTCCAGTCATTCAGACAGCACAAGAGGCTCCATTGTAATAATAGCTTGTTCGTTGAGGGTATGGAGGCCTGGACTGCACAGCCTGGCAGACCCTCATGGAACCAGGCTTGAGCTCCCTCTATACCGTGCACCCAGCTGTGTAGCAATGGACCAACAGCAAAGACAAAGCAGAGGAGGTTACTGTTCCATCATTTGTTCAGTAAAGGAAGGAAGAACTCACCAGTGACTGCTCTCAGCAATAGGTCACATCTTTTGCTTGGAAAACCCTGTACAAAACACTGGGCATACTGGGAAGCCAAATAAGCTTTGCCACTATAGTGGGAACCACAGACTGGGTTCAGCACTTCCCAGGTCTGATAAGACACTGGTCAAAGTTGGAGTTATGGGTGTGTGTAGCATATATCAGCTTTGCAGCCTGTGCTGCTGGTAGTGGGGGGGCTGGGGCCTCAGGAGGAGAAGCAAAGGCTGCAGCACTCCATGCAGATCTCCAGGCAGTCTGCGGACTCACAGCAGGCGTCGATGATGCCGCAGTCCATGTCACAGGGCAAGTCACAGTCGCCACATTCCTCCGACGCACAGCAGCAGCAGAAACACGAGTCGTCGCCAGCGCAGGAGCCGCAGGTGGCACAATCCAGCACGATGTTACACAGAGTTAGGAACTCACAAAATAGGCAGGCGAGAATACAGTGAACGCAGCAGTCTGGGGGGAAAGAGGGACAAAGGACATAAGTGAAGTGAGCGATGGAGCCAGTTTTCATCATTGCTTTCATTCTTTTTCTTTTTTGTCCATAACTTTCTTTGTCTAGACTTTGGCAACAAAAACGTATTTAAAGGTCACAGCAATACAGCAAATTGAAATGGAAAACCCCCAATTTGTTAGAAATAATTTTGCATTGCAGCTACTGTGACAGCTACTGTGACAGGTCAGAAATATGGGACATGACTAAGTAACTGGTAAAAAGATTCTTCAGTGCCAGACCAGAGACTAAGCACTGCCAGTGCCCTGATGGCATTAACACACGGGCTTACAACATTTGTTCTTTAATAGGGAGTTAAAAAAAAAAACTAATTCCTGGCCTTGCCACATGTCCTTTGGTAATAAGCTTGTTATCACTACCTGTCTGCACAGACCCACCTTCCTCTGTACATGTGTACATATGTCTATGCTTCAGGTTAGTGAACAGAAAAGGTGTTTTTTCCACCATAAAGCCAGCTAACTAAGTTGAAAATTCTAAATTCCATTTTCTCTAGCCTGACATAACCACTCAAACCATGCCAAAATCTGCAAACCTGCACAGAAGATTTCAAACAGAGGACTGCTCCTCAAGAATGACAAAGTTAATAAACTGTGATGTTTTCCAGCGTGATGAATTTCTCCTTTAAAGTGCAAATAATCAATTTTCAGGTGGAATTTTCAGTTAAGATTTATAAATGGAAGTTATTTTAGAAATTTAGAGTGGGTAGAGAGTATTAAAGTCTAAGCTGGGCAATAACTTTTTTATTGACTTTTTAAAAACATTTGTCTGTGTATTATATAATATCAGGGCTAATTTATGGCAGAAACTTACAAGTGATAAACTAAAGAGGTGATTTCCAGTACTAGGTTTTGGGTCAGAGGAAATATGCCAGAATAAAGTAGAAATCTTCTTCTCTGACCAGAAAAGTGGAAAAAACTTGTTGTTATCACCTTGTTATCTGCTGTGCTCCCACTCCTCCCACCCCCACCCTGCAGTGTCTCACCATCCTGTGCCTCTGTAGGAATCTGGGAGCTGTTGCTTTTGGAGCTGCTCTTGCTCCTCTTGCTGCTCTGGGAGGTGATGGAAGGGTTGGACTGCAATTTCTTTGTGTGTTTGCTGCAATTTCTTTGGGTGTTTCCTGAGGAGGATGAGGAGGTGGACGAGTCGCCTCTGGGGAGGGAGCCCAGCTTAGGATGCTCATGAGGGCCTCCGCTCCTGACCCCGTTGGACTGGAGTGAATGCGTGTGAGGCATGTGCGTGTGGTGCGGACAGTGTGCGTGAGAGGAGTGTGCGTGCGTGTGGTGCTTGGCTCCATTGCGTAGTTGGCTGCTGGGCTGTGTTCGGTATGGCTGGGAGTGGCTGGGCATGGATCTAGCTCCTGGTTGAGCTGGGGAGGGACAAAATGACAAATAAACATTTTAAAATTATATTGCAGTCACTGCATTTATGGTGAAACTGACTGTGGTCCACAAGAGCGCACAACCAGTGGATGTGTCACCCACTTTATCTCCACTTACAGCTGCTTTTGTCTGTATCAAAAGTCATAAAATGCAAAAACAGACACAACATATAGATGTAGTCAAAATTATTCAGCCCCCATTGCAAATTAGGTGTACTGGCAAAATCTGCAAACTTTCATCTCTTTGCAATGTCCACATCACCCAAGAACAACTGAAATAGCTCAACACAACTAATGCAACAAGAGGTTTCTCCAAATGCAACTTTTAATTACTTCTGCAGTCTCAAAACGATTTGTCCCCTGGAAGTGCATAACAAATGCTACTGAAGCTTTTCAAGAACTGCGCTAAAAATCGAGCCTATACAGTATTTGCAAATGCAAACATTTGAGCACATACCTGTTTGTTAATCTTAGCTCACTATACTACACAGTATATTTTACTTCCAAGTAACACTGAGTACTAGCTACCTTGTTATAAACAGAAAAGCACCCCTTCACTGCCAAACCAAACACACATCAGAAGAATAAAATGGAAGCATGCTTTTTTATATATTATGGCAGTTGAGACCCTAAACATTTTCTTGACCTAAAAGCATATGGTGTGGAGATTAGGGTATTATGAGACTTAATAGGGCAGGAAAGAATACAAAAGACTCACAGAAAATCAAAGCCGAAACTCTGCACCCCTCACACCCACACATACACAGTTGCACTGAGAGGCAAACAGAGAGTGCTCCTGAGCTTCATACATGAAACATGGCTGGCAATAAAAGCGTCCGTTCGATAACCGCTCAGAGACCCAGCCAGGCCTGTTTTCATTGGCTAATGGCCGTAGTCACACAACCAATATAAAAGATTCTTTCTTTCAGTGTTTTCTGACTTTGCTGCAGATGTTTGGCAGGATGCAGCACCAGTGTGTGTGTGTGTGTGTGTGTGTGTGTGTGTAGGTGTGCATGCATGTGCAGGGCTAGTCAGAAGGATACGTTCTCCTTTTAAGTATGTCAAAGTCAACACCCGATGCACTCCTGTGTTATGTTTCCCACCCTCAGTGAATCTCCCCCCTTTCTGTGTCATGATGTGTCGGCCAGGGTGTGGGTTGGGGATTAGTCAGACTCAGATTTTCTTCAGGTTTATATTGTCCTCCAGGGGATTGGAAGTTGTTGAGAAATTCATACTTCTTGTGAGTTTGTGGTGTGTGTGTGTGTGTGTGAACACAGTACATTGGTGGATCTGTCTGACAGACAGAGGGAGAGAGACAGTGAGTGAGCACTGTCTCCAAACAGAGCTTGAGGTTAGGCCCACTCACACACACAAATATATGCATGCAAGAACACGTGCAGACACTGTTGAACACACACACAGAAAAAACACAAGGTCCCTTTGTGTAAGATCAAAAAAGTAAGGATGGGGAAGGAGTGAGAAAGGGAGAAAAGCTGAAAAGAAAATTGGGTTGTTGCATTTTTGGATCAGGAGGATGCATGGGTGTGACTCATAAACACAATGAGTCAGCAGCGGGAGCTAGTTAAAAATAACAGCAAATCAAGAGCCAAATGGCTGTGGGACTGACATGATGAGACTGGGAAATCAGTCAGTGACAGTAACACAGTGGCAGAGTAGGCCAGTAGAGGCCCTGTAACCTCTAGTATAATGAATGTGTGTACATGTATGCCTGAGCTGATGTGTTTGGCCAGCGAGGAAGCATGAGTGAATCACCATTAGTTGAATGTGGCAGCACACACACCCGTTCACACAGCCTCCACCTCTTCCTCTCAGCTACCCTGTATTTACACGCCTCCCTCCCAGACCAGAAAACTGCTCTTCATCTCACTCTCTTTACTTGCCCTCTGCTAGAATGAGTCACCAGGATGACTGTGAACAGTATCCTTTGTCCCACCACCTACTTTGGTGCAGTTTGCCTTTGTAAGTTAAAATTGTTGAACTATGGACAAGACAGTAAAAAGTATTGAAGATACAAAGAAATAGAGATTTTGGCAAAGAATTTTTTTAAAGACACATATTAATCAGAAAACAACACAGGGAGAAGGGTGTATGGATTACATGCACCCACAAATGTGCCTCCTTATTAACTATGCACAAATGTGCAGAAATGTTGTGCATTATCAAATACAGCAGACAGAAGCAAATTAACTGGGTGTTCATCTGCACAAGGTATTTTCTGCTGACTGAATATTGAATAAAACCGAGAATACAAACAGTGAAGTTTGGCTGCTTGCAGTGAGATTTCTTTGTCAGTATTGACATATATGTATGTCAATAACAAAGAAAAGAAAGCAAAGAAACTAGTTCAGTTTCACAACGTTTGCACAACATGCCAGAAGCCTCTCAAATATTTCTGAAGAGCTTATAATTCAACCCAGAACTCACAGAAACATCTTGCCCACTGACACCCTTCTGGGTTTTTCTTGTACAGTTGTGTTGTATTTAACTGAGGGACAAAGCGTAAGTCTCAAGCACTAAAAGGGTGAGAATGGGAAAATGATAAGTTGGTGCTGTAAAATTTTATTTAGAACAGCTTACAGTGAGATTTACCCACATTTCTTTTGCTGCTATAAAACACTCCAACCAGCACTACAGTGTTAATGAGGCTTGTTTCGTTGCACCCACTCACTACATTGAAAAAGCCACGTGATAGCAGAGTTTAGCCACATGCACAAGACTGCTGCTTCAAAATGAGATGTTACCGAGGCAAAGTGTGACTCAGCTTTGGCCAAAAATAAATACTTATTCTACTTTCGATCCAAAGACTTCAGCATTAGCATTAAAGCTGCTTATGGTATCCCATCTTTCAAATGAAGACTGCAGAGTTGCCCCTACAGGGTGCAACAGGGTACCTACTGTAAATTAAAATTAAAATTATTACCAAAATCTATTTGATGAACTTCTGTTACTTCCACTTGTTTTACCTACAGCATTTACACCAAATATCCTTTGGACATTGAATTTATTATCAGCATGAATAAAGTAAAGCAGACTGTATAACTAGTATCATTGATTCTGTCTGTGTTTAAATCTGATAATTGTGACAGATTTCTTGCACCAGTCGATGCTACTAAGTTCACTGTGTGTGTGTGTAATTTGTGATTCTGGTCAGCCTTAAAAAACTCCCCACGCCCTGGTAGCCAAATGGTTACAGCATACACCACATAATTGCAACATCTGTGGTTCAATTCTGGCTGTGGAGTTTTTGTTGCATGTCGGACCTTCTCTTTTCCCATGTTCCCTGTCTATGTCACTGAAATGCACTGTGCTTACTTTACTTGTAACTACCAATTTAAGGCTAATGTGAAAGGGTTATTCCATTAATCACATGACTTACTGTACAATATGATATGAACAGAACGTGAGAATAACCACAGTTGTGTGACAGACAAATTTCAAGCCAGAGGTTCAGGTTTGTGTTTTGACCCCTGAGGGTGCACTAGAAAACTGCACTTCTTGCAAAGTAGAGCAGCAAACCCTCTTGAAATACAGAATCAGAGAACTTTATGAACCCCGCCAGCCATCATGGTTGCAAACATCAACTGTATTTTACTGCAAATGCAGTGCTTTCACACTGAAATGAATAATTAATCAAATGTGGTATTCTTTTTTTCTTTAACTTTGTGAAATGCTGGATGATGGACAGACAGACCACACACACGATAGAAATTATTCATGTTTTGTTATCAGCATGTTTTTGCCACCAACTTGTTTGTTTCTACCTCATAAATTTTCTGAATTTTTGTTATAATATAAACAGAAAGTCTATTAAGTCACAAAACGCTTGATAAATAATCTCACATCAAATCAGCAGCATGAATTACAACCTACTGTACTAAGATATTTATTTATTTATTTATTCCAAGCATGTAAAAAAACAGAGAGAAAAAAAAAAAGAAATCAACATGTAACACAAAACAACCAAACCAATTACCATATACAACCAAAAAAATAGAAATTTTCTTGATGATGCTTAGTCATTACATGCTTGCAAGGGAGTAGAAAGAAGTAATACTTATCTAGTTCTACCCCTAGTGATCCAAACTATGGTTGACACAACCCAAATATTTAACTAAACAACTACACTGGTTAAATTCCCGCAACCACCAAATTACTACATTCCTTCTAATCACAAATCACAATTACATAATTA
>NW_018127898.1:1955162-1997288 GCF_001952655.1 Monopterus albus | reverse complement strand
AAAAATTTTAAAAATCCTGAATGTGCAAATGATGAATTCGTATGATCCCTATAACCAAGTCCATGAACAATTCTAATGGCCCTTTTCTGTAGTTTAAATAATGACCATAATGCGCTTTTGTATGTATTTCCCCAACACTCAACACAATAGTCCAAATAAGGTACAAACATAGAACAGTAAAGAGTATGGAGTGACTTCTGATCCACAATATTTTTAACTCTTGCCAATATAGATATACTTTTAGCCAATTTATTATGTATATATTTAATATGAGGTTTCCAACAGATTTTATCATCAATATTTATGCCTAGAAATTTTGTTTCGTAAACTCTTTCTATATTGGCATCCCCCACCCTTACTTGAATCTGACGATATTGTCAACTACCTGTAAAACTGCGGTACAATAGTCTAAACATGATCAAACTATCTCAGCACTCAGAAAGCTGATTGCAAGTTGACTGATGTGTTTGTGTCTGCAAACATTTGCAGTAGAGCCCTTTCTCAACCAGGACAAACACAGGTGCCTTTTTATTTTTCTAAATTGTCAAGTACATTTCTTTGTTTTTGTGTTTGCATATGAACCCAAGACGTGACATTAACTGATACAAACAAACAACTTGCCCAGTACCCAAAGGTTCTGGAAAAACAACCCTTTTTGTGTTGTAGTTCTTAGACATTCAGAAACTGTATTTAGTTCCTTTAATCCAGCTGTTGGAAAAACACTGAACTGGCTCTTTACTTTTTGCAACATTTGACTCATTTTTGTGAATTTCAGCTGACAAATGAATGGAAACACTGTGCAAATATTTGAAAAGGGCTGGACTTCTATTTTGAAGAAAACAGTACAAGAACATAACACACAGCAACACTAATCTCTGACCGAAGACATCAACAGACCATCTCTTTCACACATGAACCCTGACATGGCGCAGCAGAACTTTCCATCACTCACATCTGTGTCACCATTATCTAAATGACATTAAAGAAAAGCAGAAAGAGGGAAGAAAGAAGGAAACGCTGAGTGAGAAGGAAGCAGAATTCAAGCAGAGGAACAGAGATGGAGAAGAGTTTCAGCACAGTGACCAGTGTCTAATTAAAGAAAATGTCACAGTCATGTTAGAATTCCCACTAACAACACATGGAACTCTCCTTCCCCTTTAATCACAATATACCACATGCATGATAAAGGTTTTATCTGTTTATGCTCATCTCATTTAGTTAAAATATTTGAAACTAATAACAATAAACAAAGTGGTGAAAGTATCATAAATGCTACTGTGATCCTGTCAGAGCGATTACACGTCTCATTGTTTCCTCAAGGGATCAAAAGAGCAGTTAAACATCTGTGACCATCCCGCTGTGACTGTGACGCCATCAACAGCAGTATGGCCATGACATCACTGACGAAGACTGTATCTGTGTTCATAACACACACACATGTTAACAGCTCCCTTTGAGCATTGTTCTCAAACAGCTTGTCACGGGCCAGACACATACTACAACTATGATGTCATCACTCTGAGACAGAACATATGGATTGAAGCATTTTCTGTTCTGGCTTCTGCTTCCTCACTCTCTCACTTGCAAACACTTTCACATACACGTTCACACATACGTTCACAGATGTCACACAGATAATTTATAACATCTTCATGCTTGCTGTGAAGCCAGAAAAACAGATGTTGATTGTTTAATTGCTTGCAAATGACACAGACTATATTTAAACTGTATCCAGGCTGATGGTGACAAACCAACTCACATAGACAAAACCCAAACAGATACTAGAGCCAAAGAGACAGACGTGTGATTATGCAGAGAAGCAGTCATAAGCTGTGAGTGTTCACCTGAGGTATACAGTTTTAACTTAGCACTGTTTAGTTATGCCACCATTCCACTGCTACCAGAAACTGCTACCCATCCTCAGGCCAGCTGGCCAGCTGCCCTGCTGCCGGCCCAGGCTGCCAGTATCCACCACCGTCTATGTTCTTTGTGACCGAAACAGACGTCAGCAGTAGGTGCACAACAGAGCAAACTGTGACTTTGTTCTGAACAGGGTCATACTGTATACAGGTTCACACGTTTCATCATGGTTTCAGCACAGGCACAGTCTGATTGCAAGACAAGTGGAATGCAAACCAGCATGGGACGATTCCTGGTGGGAGTGCAATGGCAGCTTTAGTGGTTCAAGTCATGTGACTGTCTACACTGTAGAGGGGCAAAGTTGTGGATGAAAGGAGGAGGCACATGAAGCCTGCCAGTGAAGACTTGGGGTGAAGGCACATTTTGTCCAAGCCTCACACACAGTATACAGAGTGAGTAAGTTTCGTGGATTTTATTGGGATGTAAAATAAAGCAGAGCAACAGAGACAGAAAAAAATCAGAATGGGCCTAAAATAGACACACACAGCTGGCAGGACAGGTAGAGATACAAACACAGACTGAGACAGCAGACAACACACATTCTCAGCTCAAAACACTGCGCTCACCTACATGCCCACTTCCTGGCTCAACTGATGGTTATTCAATTACTGCAAACTAGCTATTATGTTGGGGCAGATTTGTGTATGTGCTGGTTACACATGGCTGGCACAGATAAAATGCTCATAGTTTTCTAACGCCTGCTCATATGACAGCTCATATAACCTTCTTCTCACCCCTCAGCTCCTCCTTTCAACCATCATTCATTCACTTACATCATCCCTCCTTTTCTTCATTTGTCAGAAAGGACAGATTTCGACCACTGTAGAACATTAAAATTTTTTACAGTGCTTTTGGATCAGTGGCTATGCATCAATACAATGTAGCCAGAGTTTTGTGGGCGTTATTATTGTGGAACCTGCTTTTCTAAATGACACAGTAGAGCTAGTTTGAAAATTGGGCTGAGATTTTACTCCATTCAAACTGGAACACAAGCAAGAAAAATATACACGGTGGGGTAATGACATAGCCAGTCTGTGTCTGGCTAAGACATACAACTAGTGATATAAAAGAGGGAAATGGGTGGTGGCAGCTGGTGATATGATTAGGGGGAAAACTTCTAGGCTTTTGAATCGTTGCAGCAAGTTGAGTTGAGAGGTACTGATACACCCAGTGGGAATTCTCATGACTGGACAGCTGGACATTTTGAGAAGTAGTTTAGACTGAAGAGTTGAGTGTAAATAAAGAACAACCAATATGAGACATTTATCTCGCCTCCTGCAATTTTCCTGCTCCAGTGCCATCACTAGCTAGTGGTTTTCTGTTAGAGCAAGGAGAACCAATATTAGGGTTGTTTCACAGATGCAATAAACACTGAGTTCAAGTGAGTGAAAGGAAACATTGTTTTTTGTTACCAAAGCTTTAAAAAAAAAGCTTGTCCAAAACTACATTGACTTTTGAAATAATTTAAATGAATAAAATTTCAGCCCTGAGACAGAACAGTGCTCAACTGTATGTTTGGTGGTTCACCTCAGTCTAGATATGAATGTAAAATTTTGTTTTGATGTAATATTGTTGTTCATTAAATATTTTAGGTTTAGGCAGCATTTAACAAAAACCATTTCTCACAGGCTTGCCAGTTTAGTGGACGGTATAGCGGGAGTGGCAGATGCTGTGCTAGAGATACAAAAATCACGGGAGCTCCATTTTTTATGAGTTACATATGTTCATATTTACTTAGGAGTCACAGAGGGGTTTTGTGGCGGAGAAACAAGAAATGCGGCATCACAGGAATTTGGTCTCATGCGATAGTTAATTTTATATGTTCCCGTTCAAGGATGCAATAATAAGGGAGCAGAGAATGGAAATTTATACAAATACCCTCAGCGCCTGATTTACCACCAAAGCTGTGACTGAAATTTAACGTCAGGAGAAAGCAGGCGTAAAACCTGAGGCCCTACTCTCAAGCGTGGCAGCTGTTAGTTGTCGGAGATCTCTTGTTAAAAACATGTTTGAGGAAGATGTTTGTAAATCACATCGCTTGCCAGAGGAGAATGTGAGGGACTTTTACAGGCTTTCAGGTCAAATCTTGCTTCAATTACTGAACAAAATAAAAGATGATGTGACTGGCAGGAGACCACATGACTGAAGCCCTGAAATGCATTTGTTGATTACTTCAATCACATTAAAGTTCAGTTGGTGTAAACGTCTTCTGTGCTTCCTCTTGGTCCACACATGCGCAACAGCCTTCAGGCAGCAAATCCAAAGCAGAGGTGTATTCAAATTAACACAGCTGTTGGTAAATACGATGCTAAATAAAACACTGCTGTGCTGCAATATTTTCCACACCTGATGGTAATTTGTGACGGGTTTAGTTAAATATCCCCCAAATGACTGCAATTCCAATTCCAATTTAGATTGCTTTTACATAATCATCTTTTACTGTATCTTAAAATGAGGACAGTAAACCCCAGAACCATCTGTACACTGCACCCAACTCCCAGAAATTTTAATATCAGAGCAGTAACATTTCTAACTAATAAAGGTCTTCCTCAGGCATTGTCTAAATGACACCAATATGTCCAGTGAACCCTAAATAATTAAAAGAAACTAAAAAATGACCAAATTCCACATTGCTAGTCATACTCATCTTGCGTTTTCACATTGATAGTCAGTCTCAGACAAAGAATGATAGAGTGAAAATAAAATGCATAAGAAGAAATTGGAAAATATGAGGAAAGCTTTTATTTCAAGCTTGAAGACTGCAGTTCAGGCCTGTTTGCTGAAATCAGAAACCAACTTATCTGTGTGTATGATTACTTGACCTATTTCTTCAGGGTGTGCAAATTTATTTGTTAAATGTCAAGACAATGTGACTCATTAGACTAGTAATGGAAAAGAAAACTCACCAGTTTCTCTCTTTCTCTCTCTCTGTGTGTGTTTGTGTGTGAGGGTGCTATTTACTCACACGTGATACTCTTGCTGGGTGTTGTAAGCTCCGAGTTTGAAAGGCCACTGTTGCAAATGTCTCCGTCATCACTTAACGACCTTTCTGGGGTGCCATTTAACCTCAATATGAGGGGCTCAGTATAGGTGTGGGCCACATCTACAAAGCAAACACACAAATATATACATACACAGTTAAAAAAACAAAACAAAAAACTATTAGAACAGCCATCTGTGAGATCTGCATTTGTATATATATATATTGTTTGAAGGCCATGATTTGCTAACCCCTGGACTACAGGAACATACCTTAAACTCTCACACTAAGGTTGCATATTTGAAATCTGTTAAAGCTTCAAACACTGTTTGAGGTTTTAGCCAGAGGTATTCACCCAATATGTCCATGAAAATTCTCAGTCATCAGTCGTCCAGGTCATAGTAAGTCCTAGAGGCTTCATTAGTTCAGAACTGATTTTTTTTCAGCCTAACAAGGAAAAGGGAGTGCTTGGTTTGTTGCAAGACATCTCCCTGTTAATGCAAACAGACACCCAGCTTATAAAATCTAAAGTGGAATAAACAGATAATCCACTGATTTATTTAGAATACTTTCTAATATAATTCTATTTTAAAATTGAGTCAGCAATGTGGTTTTAAGGTTTAGTCATCACTATTTTACTTGATAGGTCAACTAAAATTTAACTAATTGTATTTTAGTTTATGAAGTGACATCATATGCAGCTTTAAATATCCCTTAATATAATTTCTCACGCTCAGTTATAGTTGACAGATCAATACTGATTCAATAATGAGAGAGAGAGAATTCAGAAGTTTAGAAATTTTATATAGATTTAAAAAGTGTTACAGCAGCGCAGCAAGCCATAATGTGAAATATTAAATCATCAACAATTTAAATGTTTGATTTGACTTACAATTTCAAAAGTCAATAAAAGTGACTCCTAATCACTTAGTTTAAACTCTCTCCACTGTTAAAAATCATTGTATTGTTGAGCTCTCACATCACCGAATAAAAGTTAAAGAATTTCTTACTGAAGGTTAATTATTAATTGGTGTGTTGGCAATTGTTAGATTTTGTTGAGCAGCGTAATTCCAACACCCTCCCTCTCGGCAGGGACTCTGGTGGACTTCTTGCTGGATTAATGGCTGTTGCTGTGCAGCTCAGATATCCACCATTGCTCCCGGCTCTAGGTAGTGGCACTAAGTTGTCTTCTGAGTCTTCTTTCTTTCCCCCTTGGAGAACAAGGGTGGCCCCCCGAGAGACGAGCTTATGTTGATTTGTCTTCTTGCCTTGCTTCTCTCAGATCTTTTTGACAGTACATTTATGTATAAGGTCATTCAGATGCCCAGTTCTCTTTCCACATCAGTACCAAACCATTGTCCCACTTGCAGTAAACCTGTCTGCTCCCATGTCATTTCCTATTCACCAGAACTTAATTAATTTAAACAGAATACTTCTGCTGACATCAACAAAGCAGAAGGTTGTGCTCTGTCCTGAACTTGCATCTGGAAGCAGTTAAATCCAACCCCTCGTTACCGTTTAGGGGTCTATGGGCATGCTTGTGAAACCTAAAATCTGTGTGGCTCTCTGTGAGCGCATGGGGGTCTATTTGCATTTGACAGTGGTCATATGTGTATGTGTTTTAAATGAGCACATAAAGGGACTACGCATGCAGTAATATTCATACAGTTAATAGTACTGTTAATAATTTCTGATCACATATCCTCTAATGAAGCTCCTATACATGCACATATACATCTTATACACACTGTGCAAAGGCCTTCAAAGTAGGGCAGGCTTGGGCCTCTGAGAAGTGCAGACTCATTCTTGGGCAAATGGGAGCCAGCTGGGTTTGATAAACATGCACACACACACAAACCAAACCACGTCCTGTGCATGGACTCAACACTTCCTGGCTGTTTATTTATTCTATCCACTCTTGCTCACTTCTCTATCTATCCTCTCTTTCCTGTCCCCTGCAGCTCGCAAAGGAATTTTCTTAATCATTCCATTGTGTATCTTTAAAATACTAAAAGGTAAGTCTAATACATTTTAAATTCATGAGCTTGGCATTGGTTTTATTTGTCAGAATATTGTTTCTAATACAGAAAGAGACGACATAAAATACTAACTGATGAAATTCTACAACACTTTCCTCTGCACCTTCTAAAAATTACCACTGAATTTTATGGTAAATATCAGAAAATTTAACAGGAGTGTTTTATTAACTGATAGCTGCCTATTTTGTCCACTGTAACAATAATTGACCAGTGGCAGGTCACCCGTCAAAGGTAAAGCTCGAGCTTACGATTCCGTTACTGTACTGAATTTGTTGTGTGTATCGTGTGTCTGCAACCTACAGGCAGAAAAAGAAACAAAACCTTCATGGCAGTTACAGCTTTGGCAACCAAGAGCTGATGCCTTATTTTCAGAATGACAAACATTACTTTAACTTATTGACAGGCCCTTTTTCTGATGTTGTTTACTTAAAGGAGTTCTATCTTTATTTTCTTCAAGTATATCAAAACTACCGGTCTGAATCACTTGTTTGTGGAAGGTGGTCTAACCCCGATGAAGAGGAACAGTGTCTTCAGCTCTGGAGGATTCGTGTTTGCCTTCTCTTTCATGAGCTTGTATTTGCAGACATTTTTTTGTGTAGGGGGGATTTTTGTGCGTGTGAAGTTGGAGTTGTAAACAGCCCTGAAGGGGTGAGAACACCTTCCTGCTCTTCCGTTCCATTAGACAGTGGCACACAAACGCCACACACACGCCTGTACACAAACACACATGAACAGACCTTTGACTTGACTCGCAACCTCTAACTAACTGACTCCAAACTTGACTCGGACTCATGCACATTAAGCCTTTTAACATTTATAGGAGGAAAACAAAAGAGACTTGAGATTTGACTCTGATTCTAACTTGGACACGTCAGACTGGAATCAGACTTACTTTTAATGACTTGTGAACATTGCTGCCACACACACATACTGTATGTTTGATTCTTACATATGGAATCCATTTTAAAGTGCATGTAGTCTCAATCAGCCTACTTCAGATATGAAAGCCAATGGTGAGAATTGCTGCCCTCGATACTGCCAAATGACTAGTCTGGAGATTTGTATGTATTATAGGTTATGCACAGTATGTCACCAGCATGGAGTGTACTGTTTATGCTTGTCTATTATTATGTCCCCCCCCCATCCATTCTTATTTTGCTTTCTTATTATTCTTTTAGACAACATTTCGTATAGCAGGTTTTCAAAGAAAATCCAAGCAAAATATGTAACTCCATCTACACATTATTTCATAGTCATCTGCATTAAACACATTTTTATAATTATCCACTTGAACATTTGCTTTTAATATTCCCATAATCAATTAATCAAGATCAGTCATTTACCTACGACTGTCAATTATTCTACAGCATTGATTTTTTTTTAACATTAAAGATGGACTTAAAAAATTAATATTTCACGATGTGCTGGCAGGCAACAATGGACTTTAATGATTTTAGATGTCTGCCAGGTTTTTAAAAATGCTGAGATGAGTGCAAATACACTTTATACAAAATGTGTTTTAGGTAGCTTTTTGGTTGTTGTTGTTATACTCATCCTCATTTCAGGCTGTTTTGTTTCAAATGCTAAAAGCTGCATTGTTTTATCATTACCAAAGTCACACGAAAGCAAAGTGTAAGCAAACGCCAGGAAGGGAAAGGCTAGTGTTACTCAGTGTGACTTTACAGCAACCATCTCAAGAAGAATCCATTACAGATTTAACTGCCCTAGCAAGAAAGTGTGACAAAAGTCAAAACATTATCTACCATATACTAACACTGCTGAACAAATGGATGTTAAAATATCTGAATATCTGTATAGCATCTACACATACATACTGAATATATGTTCAATCATCTGGTCAGCTGGACTTACCCATGCTTCAGTACATTAATCGTGCATTCTCATTTTGACTTCTGCTGCTGACGGAGTACTGTGGGTTAAAAGTATAGGTCCTGTGACTTAGCCAGAGCTTCCCCTCTGTAAACATTCAAAACCACGATTGTTGGAGCTAAACGCATCCCCATCAAACCACTAGTGCCATCCAAGCAGACCTTCAACCAATTGTGTGTTGGCATCGGCATCAAACCACCAAACTGCTCGACTTCAGAGTCATTTCTGAGATCTGAGAAAGATGAGCCTCTAATTCAAATCAGACCAGAGCAATCAAGAGCCGCCGAGGAGATCTAGCTGTGTGTTTACACATGTGGGTGAGTATGTGTATTTGTTTGTGCATGTGTATGTGTGTTCATGTATGTTTGTAGTTTGGTGAATGTACACGTGTCAGTGGCCCTGAAGGGGCAAGTCAGAAGAATTTCAGTCTCCTAGTAAACAAACAGTTAACCATTAAAGCAAAAACACGTGGATCACATTGTGTAATAGTTAGGATAAACACACGACACACACACACACACACACACACACACACATTCAGGCTATATGAGCAGACAAATGATGTGACATACAGTATACTGAAGCACCTGAGGGGGAGCACATCCTGCTGTTCCTCTGGGTATGAGATCTGAGAAGGACAGCCAAGAGTTGAGCTAGGTTTAACTGCTGCCTTTCAAACCAGTCTAGCTTCACTAATACTTTTCCAGAAGCAGGGACTTCTTCAGGCGTTCTCTTAGGTCTACACATCCCTTTGACAAAGACAAATAGTACATACAGTATGCACCCTCACCCACTACTAACAGATGTGAGCAAACAGGCATCCAAGGTGTTAATTATATAGTGAAAGAATGTTTTATACTGTCAAGACATTGTCTCTGAGCTGCATTTGGTCATACTTGTCAGTTTGTTGGCAATGTGAGGATTCACTGTCGTTATATAATTGTAATTTGAATATGTTTTGTACTTGCACTGCTGTTAGACAAAACAAGCAAGAATGTAAAGACATTGTCTTGGGATCAGAGAAGCTGTGAAGGCTAGTTTTCAATATTTTCTGACATTTTACAGACTAAGGATATTTATTAAACCTGTTGCGACCTGTGTGAAAAATATTGTGGCACCACTTTTTTTTTTTTATTTACCAGCAACTGATGATGTAAATTAACACAGAATGCACCTCCACTTTGGACTGAGAGGAAAAAAAGCCTAAGTGTTCAGTGAAAGAAATCAGTGAATGCATTTTGGAACTGCAAACATGTAGTCTCCTGCCAGTCAAATCATTTTTTTATTTCATGTAGTAATTAATGTAGGGTTTGACCTCAAAGCCTGTACAAGTCCCTCACATTATCCTCTGGAAAGTAATGTAATTTACAAATACCCTCTCCTTCCTCAAACATGTTGTTAACTCAGACAAGCTCTCCAATGACTAACAGTTGCCAGGTTGAGGGCAGGGCCGCAAATTTTACACCTGCTTTCTCCTAATGTTAAATTTCAGCTACAGTTCCCCCTGTCGCGGCTCCCTGATTTTTGCATCCCTGAAGGGGGTCACCTTAAAATACATGTTGCCTGAGATCACATCCACAAAAAGCTATGGTGCCACATTTCTTCTGTTTCACCACCACAAAACTCCACTGTGACTTCTTAGCAAACATGAAAACACAGTTACGATGTTTAGAGCAAGAAAATGAGCTGCAAACCCTTAGTAAATATACCCCTTAATGCCTGATTGATTAACGCTATCATATCAAATCAATACAAATGGTTGTTGCAGTTGCCCTACTTGAAAGCATATTAAGAGACACAAAACAGATGGGTATACATAATCACACCCTGCTGACTCATCTCTAAAAACATAAAAACAGAAATGAGAGTTGAAAGAACTGGAAATAAAACAGTGGGGTGAGGTGAAGAGGAACCCAGCAGAATAATGTTCAGCAGAGTGCAGATAGTGGAGGAAGGGTAGTAGTTGCTCTCTGGCCAGCAGCAATGACTGGAACTGATTGAAACCACACATAACCGCTGAGGTTCTGACCAGGATAAAGGGTGATCCAAGGAAAAGAGTGCACAACTAGAACAACAGCAGAGGTTTTATCCACCCTGCACCGAATACCCACACCCATACATGCACAGACAAAGACAAGGAAAGAAAAGACAATTGCTTAATGGTAATCCAGCCAAGAACTGAAAACACACACGCACACAATGTACAAAGTGGCTGTAAAAGAGCAATGCTGGAATATGTCCAGAATTAGAGATTATAGCTGCTAAGAGAAAGAAGCCGTGTAAGCTCATTAAAGACAACTGTCTGCTATTGAACAGGCTTAAAGGGAATTTAATTGTGTTACTTTGTCTCAGAGATTCCTCTGGTCCATGGGAAAATACAGCTGCTTTGCTAGCTGAGCACTACACGGTGTTTCTGTATCTAATAAAAGGAGCCTGAGACACAGACACCAACACCAAATACACAAATACACACTGTATACTGTACAACATATGGAAATAAGGGCAAATTAACAGTTGAAGATAAAAGTGAATTCAGTAGGATTTCACATACAGGAAGCGAGCACTAGAATTAACAGAGGGATGCATAAATACCACCAACCTACAATCTCAAGCTACTGTACAGTGATAAATCTATACGATGCTGTAATGCACACTTCGGCAGCCTGACACTATAGGCTAACATTAGTTTATAGCAAAAATATTGGTATCATATACAAAATGAATACTGCAGAAATAAACATCTTACCCTCAAATAGTTTGCTATATATTCATTCTTACAGGTTAGAAAATACTTAAAATACTAAGAATACACAGTTATAAATTACTTATCTAACACTGTTTCAGTAGGTTTTCTTTATAATAAATTGCATTGTTCACTAGTAAAATATCTTCACCCAGACATTTGTTGTATTGTATTGTGTTGTGTTGTGTTATACATTTACTGGTTATGAACAATATGAATACTGCTGTTCGATTAGTATTGTTCTAAAACATCATAATCACCCTAAAAACTTTATTGATTGGGCTTTGTATGGGACTATATAACAACTCTGACATAACTGAGGAATTGAAACTGGAAGACAAAACAGACACACACATCAAATTGGCCACAGCACAGTAACTGGCACCTGGCTCAAGTGTCCCACTGTGACATGAGTTATGAAGATCGGGAGGCTCAAGTAAGGCAATGGAGAGAGAGAGGAAGGAAGAGAGTGCAGGACACTAGAGCTGCAGTTGCAACAGTTTCTCAAATGTTTGCAAGGTGGTGAAGGGGGAAAAGCATATTTATAATTCGAATATGCTGTAAAAATGCCTCAAACTGCTCCCAGTTTATTTCAGTCTCTGTGAGAAGCTAAATTAGACACAAGCCTCAATAAACCTCAGGGACTAAAATGGGACAAGTAGGCAAATAGCTGCATCTACAGACTGGAGCAAAGAGAAAGGGATCAAATAAATTTAGTTTAGACTGTGGCATAGACAGGACTGATTTCACACAGGACAACTCAAGGATGACCACACAAATGCTAGGACACCTAAACCTGTATACACATGGGAAATAAATGAGACTGGCCTCCTGTAAAAAATCTCCATAGGTCATTTGAGCAAGCAGGTTATTGTAGCACATTTTATTGTTACTGTAGATGACCTGTAGCAGCTACTGTAATATGCTGGAAGCAAAGAAGTTAGGTGACATAGTAAATAGAGTGACACAAGTCCACATTAGGAGGCCTGGGTGGTTGAATGGGATGAGAACATTAGAGGCCACTGATCATTTTCTGTTTCAACTAACAGTCTCTGTTTCTTTTATTCATGATCTTTTTACAACTTTAACCAGGTGTTAATTATTGTAACCATTACAAGGAAGGTCCTCTCACATTTTAACCCAAACCACAACCACCCAATAAAGTAGTTTCTGTGCCTAAGCCTCACCAAACTCTGATTGTTCCACAGTCTTAAACACATTTATTACTGACCACAAAGTCTGCTTCTGGTACATTCCTATGGGTGATATCCAAAGGCAAATGACCTATACCAGGGGTTTTCAACTAATTGTGACCCAGGTGCCACCATTTTGCTTTCACAAATAACAGCTCTCAAAATGATTTGATTAATGTGAAAAGTGTTAAATGCTCCTTGAAAAAGAAATTGCAGCTCCATGTCAACAGAAAAATAAAACTATGGCCCAGATAGAGACGGGTGACACGTTAAAGGAAAAACTTGAATGAATGAGTGCTGCCTTCCAGTATGACAGTGCCCCATCCATATGAGGGGGTTTGATGGGTATGAAAATGATGTGAATCATATGCTGTGGCCTTCACAGTCTCTAGATCTCAACCCAGTTGAACACCCAAGGGAGATTCTGGAGCAACGTGTTAGACAGTGTCTCCTCCACCATCATCAAAACACCAAGTGAGGGAATATCTTTTGAAAGAATTGTGAATTGTGCCAGGCCAGTGAGAGAACTGAATATAGGCTAAATCACAAACGGCAAAGCATGTCACAGAATTCATACTTCAGCTGAAATGTAACAGCCTAATCATCACCAGTGTCATCATTATCATCATGCTGACTGCTAGGCTATCGAGCACTACAGTGATTATACATAAAAAGAGGTGGAAACTTGTTCCAGAAGTCTCCCTCTGTCTGAATTTCCTTATAATTATAGGTGGTAAGGGTATTTAAAATAATTTACAAAAAATTCACAGTCTTCTGCATTAAGTAGTAAAGCAAAGGTGGTGCCACCAGTATGAAATGTTAGTCTGGGGCTTTGCATGTGATTCACTAGAGCATGTTTAGGGTGAAACAACCAAACCAAGCAGGAGGCTAGCTAACTCAGTGTCCGGCTGAATAAATGAAGTGAAACAAACTGCCAATTCAGTCTGATTATCAAATTAATCAGGAACAGGACAGAGACACTGATGCACATTTTCCATGGGTTGTGCAGCATGGAGGTGAATCAGGAAAAGAAAACACAGTATGTACCGCCTGAGCCACTTTCTTTGGAGTGAAAGCGTGCCATCATGGAACCTGTTATCAGTTTCTAATAATACTGTACATTCATGGGTACAAGTTTGATTCCAGCCTCGTTTTAGTTCTATATATGTGCATGTTGTGGTGTCCCAAAGCCCTGCACTCTTCAGGCTGAGGGATGTGGGGGTGAAGTAGAGAGCTGAAAGCAGAGCCTTATTGCCCTCACTGGTAGCCTGACCAATCTTCTCCTTCCCACCCTAGCTCACCTACCCACCCTCAGCTTGCATTAAACCAGTCAGCCAGACAAGCAGTCTAACTTTAGTCGAAGAAGCCACAGCCTGCAGAGTGAGCACAGGTAACGTCTGCACAGTCATGCAGACGTGTTCAGACACAAACCTACCTTTTAATAACTCTAACACTCTTCACTGAGGTATTATCATTAAATCCGAAGGAGTACTTACACTCTTCACAGTAAACCGCAGTGTAACAGAGAACAGAGATGTGTATGTTTTGCACATTCATTGCAGTAATCATGACACACTGGGTTGTGTCTTGCCTTTAAAATACATAACAAAAACAAAATTAAAAGCCCTCCATCGACCATCAGAAATTTTTGTGGCAGCTTTCCATGACAACAAGCCATTTAAATATCTGCAGACTTTGCTAACTGCTAACCACGCCCACCCCAATTACCCCTTAGGACCTGCGCTGTGATCTACAGTCAGTGCTGTCATTTCCTCACTGAAGCTTGAGGAAAAGTATTCTGGCTGATCCCGGATGAGTCATTCAGGCACAATACTGCTCTGAGTTGGTCCATATCCTCCTCTTCCCACCCCAGTGTCACTCAATCCTTACCATGACCAATCACACTAACAGAAAAGGTCACGAGGTTATTCTCAAATTCCCAAGAGTCCAATTTGCGAATGTTCCATGGTGCTGAATTAGCCATGACCCTTCAGATTGTCCAAGGCTGTTGCATTCCCCCAAAGACCACTCTCCGATCACCTCAATACGCAACTGTTGTGCCTGTCAGTGAGAAGGCTTCTGACCTAATGAATCATTATGACGTCCACCAGAAACAAACCGTGATTTTTCTGGAATGTTTTGGGAGTCAGTAGATCACAACCTCTGAGTCTACCATTAGTGATTTTTAATTACCAGCCTTACAGCTTTAAACACAGCAGTGACTCTACTCCACTTTAGAAAACTAACATCAGTCTATGTAGATATTAATAAATTGGGCTATTCTTGTTTATGGGAAAAACGGTCTCATATAGCTTGTAAAGGTAGAAAGGTCTTCTGTCCCAGCACAAACCCACCACCTCATTCTTTCAATAAATGGACTTTGGTTTTTGAGACAACTACACCAATATAGCCTAGAGACCCACATAACACACCAACAAACAACAAAGGAAGTTCTAATAGAACTTTGTATGGTTGGTTATAAACATTAGCCCATTCAAGGCACATTCAGACTGATTAAAGAACTAGGGTCCTATTTTGAGGATCCACGATGTCTGATCAAGATGTATTGGCACTAGTGAGTGTATCCGTGTTAATTTTGGTAATTTTACGGCAAGGTAAAATGGTTCAAGTGCCCCTGCAAGTAGAAAAGGGGCTGTACTTGATCACCTCATTAAAGCAGGGGTGTGTTTTGGGCGTAATATGCAATTATCCAATCAGTGTGAAACCTCCTGTCCCTTTTAAGAAACATGTGAATTTGAACATTTGGCAGATTGTTAGCATACTAGCGGAGTTGCCAGGTCGGACATCAGTAAGATTTTCCATTGAGGAAACAAATCTGCTCGTGCATGAGGCGCACAATCACTAATCAAAATGCTTTTTATTATAAATACACATATTTTGATGCACACAACACCAAATGAACACAATGTCATCTTTTTATTTTTTAAGTTTTGCATTTCCTGTGCAGCACGTCCCAGGGTATAACAATTACAGTGCACGTGCATTATGCATGCACATAGACAGGTCCGCATCACAACATGGTCAAAGCGCCCATTAACTAGCAGTGATGATTTGACTGTTGACCGCAGACCTGTTTTTTCTGGTCAGTGGCGCAGTCACTTTGTGCACCCTCACATTACTAGCACACCCAAAATGTACCCGGACACACCCCATTTTCATCTGGACACACCTACTGGCAGAATGCTGTATGGTAAAAAAGGCAACATGATGCACATATCATGAAAATGACAATTCCTCAGGTAGAAAATTAGGAACCACAATGCACTACCTGTGCAGCATGCCATGTGTTTTTTGCAAGATAGGACCCCTAGAGTCTTTGTCATTTGTGGTCACTTTCACTGAAACATTCAAACACACCAAAACACAAACAGCTATACACTAGAGCCAGCGCATACATTTTTTTATAGGTTTGTCTAGTTTTCTGTTCATCGTTACCTGCACTAGGACAAGGCTGTGGGTTCAGGAAGCTGTTCACGTTCTCTGTGGTGGAGGATGTGTGTGAATTTGGTTGTGGAGACGGTAGACTGGGGTCCCCATCATCGGGTGGCTCTGGGGAGATGGTAGGGGCGCTCCTCTCCTCATCCATGGGCTTAGGCCTGGCTCTTAAGGGAGGAGGTGGCGGTGCCAAGGAGTGAGCCTGAAGCAGCAAGAGATAGCCAAAAAGTATTATTACACAGATGATTGCTTTGGCCATGTATGAGTGGGAGAGGTGCAATCAGTCAAGACTTGAACAAGCACAAATTCCTTTTAGCTATCACTAAAGAAAGAAGCAGACTGCCTTGCTGCTCACATGAAACAACAGAAATACCTTAGCTTATTTGTAAAAAAAAAAAAGAAGTTCTAAGCTGTTTTATTGAAGGAAATTAAGATGAATCTTTCAACACTAAACATGCCATAAAAAGACACTAGCACAGTAACAAAGGAGTTATGGATTTAAATAAAAGTTAACACATTTTTTGAAAAAAGGAATTGTCACATTGGTACATTGTTCATATGTGTTCTTATAGAGAACATAATTTAACAATACCAGTCAAGATTCCAAGGTTGCTGTGTCATGTTGATCTACAAGAAAATGTGCATAAAGTCCATAAAACCAAAATCTTGAATATTTGAATCATTTTAAAGAGAGAAATTGGTTTATTAAAGCTCCTGCAGAAAACAGAGCATATCACTGTGATATGTGTAGCCAAAAAATACTTTTTGTAATTTTAAAACTAATACTACTTAAATTAGTCAAGTCGTTAGATGATGTACATTTCACAATAACCTACTTATAGTTCTACTAAATTGTTTCGAAAACAGCTATAACAGGACGGTTTTACTTAGTGTATAATTATTAGGTCGCAGGTATGTTTGAGCATCAATTATAACCGGGAAAACCTTCTGTAACTCATAAATAAAACACCACATGGGTCACGTGCCAACTTGTGTTTGGCGCGCGCCTGTCCTGCCAAACTTGGACAGCTGTTTGCGCGCTCCCGTGGCTCGCTGCTCTCAAAAGTTTGGACAAAATAGCTTTAGTAGATTTTGTGAAAACACTTGATGGAGCTAAGTTACGCCCTTAAATAACCGAGACTGGCCCAGTTTTACTGGATGTTTTTATGAAGTTTCGGGAGAAGAGAAGACATCACACAGCACACACACACAAAACCCAACGCCAAAGTAAAATATGTAGGCCTAGCTACTTGTCCCCGGGTTTTACAAACGATAAGGTCTTTCGAAGCAAAAGTAGGATAAAATATAGAGCTCACTAAATATAGCTGTTAGTTAATAACGGGCGTTTTCTGTTTACCTTTACTGCAGGTCTGCGCTCTGATTTCCCAAACGAGTCCCTGCATGCTCAGACCGAGCTCTGCTCCACCGTGGAAAGGCTTTTTCTGCTTGCATTTAAACTATACTACAGAAAAACTCGCTGTGAAATACAACAACTGGACGGGAAAACAACGTCTTACCTTCTCTCTGGCTGGGACTATGTGCAGCCGAGCCTTTGGCTAATTCATTCTCTGACCGCTCCAGGTGGACTTCTCGCCCTCCGAGACCCTTCCCTCCACTTTTGCCACTTCACACGACCACCAGATCTCGCTTCGGCTCATGTAGGTGCACCAAGTCCCAGTTCAATGCATGGTTCTTCAGCGGAGATAGTTTTCTCTCCGCCTCCAAAGTTTCTCTCTCCGGCTCGCCCCGTCCTCCAGCAGTTCAGATGTTGGGACTGTTGTGTGTCTGCACGCAGCTGGATCTGCGCTGCAGTTTTCCTCACCTTCTGTTCACTTTCTAAAAAGCAAGCCCAAATACACCACTTTCCCAAACTTGCTTAAATTCTTAAAAAGATAAGTATCCGTCCTGTGCATTTGGCCTTTCCTCCCTCATTGCTCCCACTGTACTTGCCTCAGACTTCTGTGCTGCAGCTTTTGGACAGGAAACCACAGTCAGCAGTGATTGTGCTTCCTCCAGGCTACAACTAGTTGTGCTGAACTATACTCATGTAATTACCCTCTAACTCGAACCAGACAAACACTAACATAACCTAGCTTTCTTCAGCAATTATGAACCATATGATTTATTATTAATAATATTTGAGAAGTCAGCTTTATTAACAATGAGCGTAATGCAGGTAACAGTTAAGTTTATTTTTACTATTTCAAATCTTTAAAGCAGTACTGTATATTGATACCACTGGGAAAAGGAGATTGTTTTCTTTTTTAATTTAACATTTAAGAACTTGTTATAGTTACAGTGAAACTATATACTTGTTGCAAATAACTTTCCATCAGATAAAAGCGAATTAAATGAGGGTATTATTCGGAATAGCTTTTACTTAGCAATTTTACAAACAATAAGGTATAATAAATCATTTGTTATTTCTTGGGTCACACATGGAAAAAATAAAATAAATTAAATTAAATACTACACATGACAGAAGATTTAAAAATTTAGGGTTCATTTCAGTGCATTAGCAGGATCCCAATGTGTTAAATATGTTAATGAGAGAATTCTCAGCTTTTATTTTTTTATCACATCAGTTAAATATGATGCTGTACAATTACAGTGTAATAAAAACAGAAGACCTGCATAAATAAACCAAATGTGAGCTTCAGAAGACCCTAAAGGTTGGTTGAGATTATATTGAGGCTAGATTTAAGACTTGTATGTTTGTACAGTACAAGATTTAGTCTCCCCACCTATTCGAGCAGTGAACAATGAGAGGGGATAAACCCTCATGTCATCAGCTTCCTGAAAAGCTCATGCACATTCTCCTCTTATTTCCCTTTGCAGCTCACGGTCCCAGTTTACTTTTTAGCTCACCCATAAGGTTCTCTACTAGTCTGATAGCTTTCATTTCTGTTGCTTATCTGCATTTTCATAATTATTAAATGCTAGTGATTCATGAGTACTCAATGATAATTTAACTATACCTTATTTTACAGTATTTCATGCTTTTTAAACATGTTACTAAGGAGGTGGTCGGTACCTTGTAGATCTGCCAGTTGCCTTTGCTCTGATTCTAACTGACAGCTTCCTGTGGAGGTGAACAGGGACACTCTGGACTGTCCAAGGGCCTATAGTACACCCAACAGACAAATATGACATTGTCCTTCTACATTCCTCACCTTCAACAGTGTTATTAAATCAGCTTCCAATTATGAAACAGAGGTTGCTGATGATGTTCACAGATATGTCAGTATTTTATTTTGTGCAGATTGACAGAAGTAGCCACAAAAGCAGATTTTGTCTTTGGTATTGAACAATAACTGTCTTTTATAGGACTAGTTCAACACATTAAAAATATGCTTCTTTTCGTTCTTGCCAAGACTTAATGTACCTGGAGCAAGCAGACAGTTAACTTACCTTAGCACAATAACAGGAAATGTGGAAGCAGACATGATTATCCCCAGAGGAAACAAAATCTGGCACCAATATTTAAATCTTATGAATGATCGTATCATATGATCTTGTTTGTTAAATCTGCATCACAAGCCAAGCTAGTACTTTCCCCCTGTTTCTACTAACAAGCTGTTAGGTTCAGGTGCATAATTCATTTTTATTTTTGGTTATCAATTTGTATCAATTTGCATGTCTAACTCATAGATCATTAATATAATGTTTTAAGTGAATATGAAAACATACAACATTTTCTCTATTAAAATACAGTATCTAACTTAAGGTAGCACCAGCATGAAGCTCCAAACCAATCTACTCGCCTCCACCTAGCATTCCCTCACCCTGCTCCACTGTGCTCTACTACAATCTGCTACGCTCCACCACGCTCTGGCCAGCTCTTCAGATATTTGTTGTTATGAAGTTACAAGAAATGAGAATGCTCCAAAACTTATCAATCAAGTACAAATAATTAAAAATATCTGACTGGTTAGAGATGTCAATCCTGCTTAAAAACCTTTAGAAGCTAATATCTCTGCATGGCTGCCAGCACATCTCAAAGAGTTTAGATCACAGGAGGCTTCGACGGCACCTCTCCACATTAAGACTAGTTTTGGAGAAGATTTCTACAGTAAAAATATTTTTAAAAAATTGTTACATACTGTAGCTTTAATTTCTATTGTTGTCACCACACTGTATCATACTCCCAGCCTCCCAGGATGAACTGAAGTACCAGTGCACAAAGAGAAGTTATAATTTCTGGGACATACTGTACCAAGGGCAAGTTGTCCTCACAAAAGCAATCATGTCATACGTCACTCTAAAAGCAGTTCTATCTCACAGCACGTAGAACTGTTCTTTGTTTGGCTTAGGCCTCTGAGGATTGAGAGGCTTTCCAGTCCACTGAGATCCAGCAGAGAAAGAACAGGCTGCCTTCTCTACCAAGCCAGCACTAGAGGACTGAGGTGAGCGCTGCTCCACTGCTCCAGGATTTCTGACCAGACTGCATGAGATGCCACATCCAGATGCAACCCAGAATCAGGTAAGCAGAGGGCACGTGGAGACTGAAAGATGATGAGAGTCCAGGCAGAGTGTGTGTGAGTACAATCCCCCCCTCCCAAAACACACAGAGAGATAGACACTGACCAAAACCACTTTTGAGAAGTAGTCTTTACTTTTGATATTGATTGTTTCCATGGTTTACAGTCTAGTGTGACTCCATGGGAGGTGAAGGGGGGTGGGTGTGGGTGTGGGGGGGGGGGGGGGTGGCTTAAAAATATGTTTCCAATCACTCACAAAGATGCTTTTGTTCTGGCCTTCTCCCTCTCGCTCTCTCTGCCACACATGAAGTTGTACAGTTTGAACCACTTTCTCACTGGACTCATGGCATCTTAAGGAACAGTTCTTGGGAACTTAGACTTTAGGTTTGTCTTGCTCTCTTTGTCTGTCATATTTGTTTGTGAAATGTATGTCGTATGTTGACCTACCAAAAGACGATGACTACTACTACATTTAAAACATATGCTTTCTTATAATCACTATTCAGAACATTTCATATCAACTATTGCAACCTAATGATTAAGGGTTATTTGATTAAAAAACACATTTTAATGATTATCCTTTATGTTAATCGTCAAACACGTACACCTTCATTCCCCATTTTTATCTCTTTTGTGATGACTTTTTTTCTGTTTTATATTACTATAAATTGGATTTGTGTGGATTTTGCACTGTTGTTGAAGGAACAAATGATGACCCTATGGACTCTGAGAAATTGCAAAGAGCACTTTAAAAACATTTAAATAACATTTTTAACCCTTGTTCGGATTTGTTCATAAACAAATTTGAACTAAACTGTTTCACAAATCTGCTTCAAAATTATTTTTTCTCTTTGGGGTCTGAGACGGACGTTCTAAAGTCAGTTTGTTTGTGCATAACTTATATACCATCTAAAACATAAAGCATGCCCTTATTTGGTGTAATAACAATGCTTCATGGTCATTTCTATATTTTGTCGCATTCATCAAATTTAAAAGAAAAAACTAATTTTGCGATATATATTTACGTATAGGTGGTATAAGGGACCTCAAGCAATGGGAACATAAAGTAAAGGACGGGGTTTAATCAATTTATTGCATTTAATTAGAATGTTATCAATCCCCAGAACTGACGTTATCTATTTTTATGACTCCCATAACTGTGCTTTAGTAGGGTCATATTGTATATTGACATCATTGTTTGTTACCCTTATAAATAAATATTCACTTTAAGACAACATAACTAGATACTTTGCTAGCTTACTTATTTTTTATTTTCTGTAGTGTGATTTTGAAAAATGTTTTCATTCTTCCTTTTCTTCTGCTTCTTCTTCTTGTCCTTCATATTGTTATCATCATTAGTGTAATCATGTGAAATGTACAGTAGGCCTTCAGTATCAATGCTTGGGTGTTTACTTGGATGTAGCCTGTAATTAGAAATTGCTACGTTAAATATAAATGTAGACAGAAGAGAAGCAGACAGTTCTGAGTACATTAGGCTTCATAAGTAGATCCACGGAGGAACGGCCTGTTCCTTCAGCCACAGACATGGAGGGGAAGAAGAGGGAGGATAACAGAGCGAGTGAATAGGGGAGAGATGGCGCGAGATGTCAGCATGGCTCTTGGTAAATTTATTTAGTGACTCATAGGGTCTGCCTGGACCTCAGTGCTCTCCATGCTGCAGGAACTAGCAGCCCTCCACACCCAATCACACAGACACACAAATTAATATGGATTTAGCACAGCAAATCTGTGCACATGCACAGGAGGGCAGATGCATAAGTATGTGTACAAATTCTGCTCCAGACACTATAACAGGACTACAAATGTATGATACACGCTCCTCTACACATATCTGATGTGCATGCCGTCCAGCTGAGCATTAACAAAATGCTCAGAGTTTCAGGCTCCAAACACTAATGTGCCACGCCAAGAATAACCTCTTTATGTGTTGCTCTGCACCCTGGCTCACCTTAGTACCATATGGTTAATATAAAGTTTCTGCTTAGTATTCATGGTGTGTGCATGCCAGTGAGTGTGTGTTTCTATGTGTAATAGGTTTAGGATGGGGTCTCTCGCAAAAGCAAATGTCACAGGGATTTAAGCGACAAGTGGGAGTTTCTCAGCTGACTAATGAAGAAGTTCACAAAAAGCACAAAGTTTCAACTTTTCAAAAACGTCCAGCCAGATTCCATTGTTTTCTCCCTGTGGCAACACATTCACGATGAAATGCCAAAGTTTAAAAATAAGCTGTAGGGCATGAGCCAAAGCTGCAAGGGAGGGACACAGGTAAAAAAGGATTAGGGCAAAATGAATAGTCTTTACCACATGCAGTATCTTTACTATGAACGTAATGAAATTTCTGCAACCCACAGTCCTGTTGCCCACTCTGTCACACACACAGTACATGTGGTTCACTCACTGCTCTGTCTGATCTGTACTCTCTGGCCCACCCTATTGGTCAGACCATGTCAGTGGACCACAGTGATGTTTGTTGGCGAGTTTGTGTTTATGAGATGTTGCTTGTGTTGTCCGGTTTGTTTACTCCTCCTGGTGGCCAATCTCTGTATCACAACACATACTGACCTCTGAAGGCCTGCACCAGTGACACAAACTAAACCTAGAACTCAGTGAAAAGTTACAATTTAATGAGATTTTCATTTCAGGTGTGATTGATTAACTACTGTAGTGAACTGACACTCTATGTGTGATTCCACAAGTCCTTCAAGGGTTCTATGACATGCAAGGGTGGATGTTTTCTATATAAAGACTACAAATGAAAAGTTTTCTTTATGAAAACCTTGTGAATATAGAAATAAAAATGCTAAATGCAAATCGTCAATTAGTATTGGCCAAACACTTTCCATTCCTGTCGAATGAGCCCTCCACCACCATCATTTTTTATATTGTCACCACGTTTTTAAATAATATTCATGATGCACTGCTCTTCTAAGAATATGTGGGTATCTGTTTTTTAGATTTAAAGGTGTAAAATGTCAGTTTAAAAAAAATTGCTGTTCACAAATGAATGGCTAGGTGAACATGGTTTTAGCATGGGTCAGCGGGGGTCATTTCTTAGATGGAGCACAATGATTTTACAACATTACAGTGTGTACAGTGTGACTCAGCTGGATGGTAAGAGGAAATTTGTGAGGATTTTTAAAACCCATCCCTCCACTGTTAACAGTAGTTGCCATGATTGGCTTGGTTTAATTATGGTAGTTAGTGGCTGCATGAGTAGAGCATTTACATGATGAGTACTCAGCCAAAGGCCACAGTGGAGGCTGAAGTGCCTGTATAGCAGTGCCGTTTCAGTTTGTGTTTGTGTTATGATAATGTGTGTACGCTAATCTTGTTGGGGCACAAAGGGGATAAAATACAATGCTATTCAGAGAAACGACTCAAATGCAAAAGTACACAAATTAGGGCAGCAGAGTTAAATAAACATGCCTGACAGTCTCAACAAAATAAAAGCATTAAAGTATTGTATATTACAGAGTTATTGTATTGAGTTGGATGGAGTTAAAAATAACATATTTAAGTGTAAGGAATTACAACTCTACAGTTGTACTGTATGTGTGTGAGTGAGTATTCGATACCACTAGAGTGGAACAACAAGGACACAGTATGGGACAGTGTAATAAGTATTTTATTGCATTTTATAATGCCATTGTCAATAATTAGTACAGATTACATGCAACTAGACCTACTGTACAGTTTTTTTATTGTCTGCAGGGACAGACACAAGAAGATTCAGGTTACAAATACACAGATATATATGTGTTTTTATACAGCATGAAGGAAAGGGCAGTGACTGGCATTACATGGCTACCCGGGGTGGAGGGTCAGAGGGCTGGGCTCCACTGTCTGTCTAAAGCCACCACCCAGTCCCTGTCGCCGCTTCTTCCTCGAGTCACACTTTCAAATAACAAGAAACAGAACATAAACCAAAGGATAAAGAGAGGTAAACAGAAACTAAGAAACAATACAGAGTCACTGCTGAAAATGTACACACATTCCTAAGGTTTAACCAGAGGAGCGCTGAAGTGGTAGTCCCATCAGATTCTGGCTGTCTACTTGATAATACCATCAGGTAAGGCTCCACTTTGAGAGTCCCTTCCCCCCTCACATGACACCTCAGAACTGTCCAATCACACATCATGATTTGAGCTCCCTGTGTCCATTGAGTCAGCCAGCCGTTCCTACAACACCATTCCGTACAGCTATCGGTAAAGGTGAGCAGTGAAGTCGATGGTGATTTTGGAAGTAGCTTGGTTTTTGTTTGGTTAAGGTTGTGGCATTGGTATGGTTACAGTTTGGTTACGGTTCAGGAGTTTGGACTAAGCAATGTTTTGCTTGCAATGCCTTTGGTAGTCAGAAGATGAGCTGCATCTCTGAAAGCCATTCCACATTTTGCATTGAGACTATGCAAAAGAAGGGGTATCAAAAATGCAACAGTGTCAGGCTTTGATCTGCCTCTGTGGGACAGGGAGATGAGGTTTGTGACTGGTCACCACCAGCCAGGTGTGTGTGACTCAGTGACACCCCCATGGCACCTGCAGATGATTGACAGCTCTGTGGGTCAGGGTTCAGCACAGGAATGACGGGGATCAGGGGTCAGAGGGAGGGGTCACAGGGAGCTGGAACACATATTGGCACCTGAAAGGACCAACAGCATAATCTTTCTAGAGCTCTGCACTTTTAAAGCAAGAGAGGGGCTACATATTCTTACTCTCCTCTTTCTCTTTTTCTTTTCAGAGGTTTTGGTCCTGTCTTTGAGAAAAAGTCCTTCTGAGGTATCAATACAGAATAAAGTAACTTATTAATTTGTTTTCCATTTGTTTTTTTCTTTCCTTAAAAATGCATAAATGCAGTACAGAGACAAAAAAGTATCAAAATAGACCTAGCTAAGATAAATATACAAACAGGTGTTACCTAAACCACTGATCTAATGTTTTATTCTTTTAATGTTTTAGAGATAATACACTTAAAAAATCTGCGTCCCAGACGTTTTATGAAGAAAAAAAAATAGGGAAACAAACAAAGCAAAACTATTAAACCAAGATACCTGCAGCACTTAATATGATAAATATATCAACTTCAGCATTAGCAGTACAGTATAGGAATCAGAGCTGAAAGCTTTACAATAGCTAAACAGGTGCAGGGGAAAAAAAACAAAAAGAAGAGAAAATTAAGAGACAAAATGGTAAAGAATGCCCCGGAGAGATAAGTCGAGCATTCACATACAAGAATGCATCATGTTACGCCAAGCTGGAGAAAGAACAGAAGTGTTACATGGCGACCTGTGAACAATCTAAATCTTTATAAAACAGATTTGTTAACAGGTGTATCTTAAAGCACAAGTCAGATCATCTAGTTACTGTATGCAGCAGTTCCTCTTGGTTTGGATAGTACTAGTACTGTAGTAGTGATGAGTTTTATTAAGTGTGTGTTAGTCCTCTCAGCATCTCTGCGAGTGTTTTGGTGAAGGGGGTGCTGCTGTGTGCAGGTCTTTGGATATATGGATGGTCAGAGCCTGTGTTTTTGCACTAACATATAGCCTTGCTTCTATGCTCCCTGTGTGTATGCGTGTGTCCAGGTCACACTGATATATCCTGTCCATCACTGCCCCTGAAACCAGTTCCCTGCAACACTGCACACAGACAAAGCAGACAGCTCAGCGCTAATCGGGTGCAGGGATATGGTTAGTTTTACACAGCTGATAGAAAACATTTCATATATAGTGAGCACTTCACAGCACACTTGAGACATAGAGAGTGCCTTAGATATGGATT
This sequence comes from Monopterus albus, assembly GCF_001952655.1. Taxonomy (NCBI): domain Eukaryota; kingdom Metazoa; phylum Chordata; class Actinopteri; order Synbranchiformes; family Synbranchidae; genus Monopterus; species Monopterus albus. The sequence goes on along the minus strand of NW_018127898.1, from coordinate 1,970,794 downwards.
AAGGAGAGGTAGTCATCTTAAACTCCATGGAAAGTGAAACAACTCATATGTTTTTGGGCTCAAGCAGATGTGTTCGGGAGTCCAGATCTTTTTTCTTTTTTTTTTGGCATCTGTTATAATCACAGAGGAATGGAGAAAAAATATTTATGAGAGTTCAGTCCCATTGGCTATGTGTTGAACTGGTCTGAAAAGGAGGTAGTGTTATTTTTGGTTTTTATTTTGTTTCAAGATGTCTGTCTGCCATTTTGTACTTCTCTGCCTCTAATGTGACAGGAAACAGTCCCGTTTGAACACAAAATCATCTGAAAGGCTATCTCATTAAATAAGAAAAAATCTGAAGTGCAAGAGATAGTCTTGACAAAAAGCATGAAAATATTATCCAAACTTAAAATGACATGATGTCCCTTGGTTGCTTTCATCTTACATTGGAATAGTTTCACTTTTTTTGTTGTTGTTCCCTCTGTTGAGACAGTAGATATTTGAAATTACTCCTCTCTGTCCAAAGGTTTGACTTTTGTAACAACATTACAGTACACCTCCTCTTTCTGTAAATACTACAGCACAGATAAAGAGGGCATGTTTGTTTCCTAAACTGAAAAATCTAGTTTTTGTTACAACAGCACCACAGAAACATCTTGTAAAGCCAGGTGTTTCAACAGAGCCAAATATTTTCAGTACGAGTTTAACCTCTCTTGTTGCCATCTCAGGTTGTAAAGGTACAGCTACCTGACGAGTGCCTCACCTTTAGGCCTGCTCATACAATAGCAGGGCCACATTTCAGCCTGAGCATGGAAGAGACAGAGCTTCACCTCTAAGTGCTTTTTTCTTTTGTTTTTTAGAGGAACTGCGCGAGGTTTGTTAATGCTAGTTTTTGGCCTCATATAAGTTGTGAGTCATTCTTCATCATGTAAAAGCTTTGATTTCTCCATCTTCTAGTTTGCATTACACACTTTGGTTTTTGGAATGGTCAGCACTGTAAGTCATGTATACTTTCAACACAACAGTTAAGTGAATACATTAATTAGAATTCTAACTCCTGGTTTGTTGTCTTTTGGCCAGTTCTTTAAGAAGAAAAAGAAGAAACTCAAAAAGGGCAAAAGAAACTACAGGGTTTTTGGTTTTCTACACATTTCTTTGGTTACCTGTAACAAAAATAAAATGGGAAAAAGCAGATAATAGATTAAAATAAATGTCAAATTTGGCATGGAAAGTAATGCTTTTTATGCTCACAGAAAGCAAACAAAAACTAAATCTCACGTGCTATTCCTTTAACACGAACTCACACAGTGAATTGCAGATAGCCTCTACACAGTAACTATTACAACCATAGAACTTTGAATTGAAGCTGAGCAGAGTTGCCACATTTGGTGTCCCACAGAAAGTATTCCCCCTTATTTCTTTATCAATTTGGACACAGTTCCAGGCAGAACCTTTGTGGGATGAGGTATTCTCTGACTGCAGTAATAATATATATATTTTTAAAGCATTACTGATATTTCTCAACTAAATACATACTCAAAAACAAGTGAATGAGAGAGAATTTAAACAAAAAGATTCAGCTGTTAAATAAAATGTCTGGATAATGGCAATTTTAAGTGCTATTTCCAAATGTCTTGCCTGCTACACTTGGGGCAAAAAAGGAAGAGGGGCAGGAGTTGGGTCAGGTATCACACATTGGGACAATACTGCGCTTTCTTTTGTGTGCGTGCGTGTGTGTGTGTGTATTATTATTACTATTTTTTGCCAATACTCATTTGGAATGGTGTGAACCAGAGTAAATCAAACAAATTACAATACAAAAAACAGCATCCTTAGAAAAGGTATGTCAAAACAGAACGCCACCGTGGAAATATTGTTTCTCAAAAATAAACAATGATAACATCAAATAAAAAAAAGAAATGACAAAAGCTATCACACATTTTTTCTTGTTATATTCCATAATCAACAGTTTTCTTTTTTTAGTCACAATATTTCTGTAGATGCTTCCTCCCTCATCTCTCTCTGCTTCCCCTCTTGTTCTCAAAGTGTTCCAAGCTCATCGCTCCATTCACGGATGGAAGAGAAGAGATGGACAGCACCAAATGGTCCTTTTCCTGCAGTCTTTTGGGGGGGGTGGGGAATGTGAAGGAATGGAGATGGGTAGGAAAATGTCTTCTTTTTTTCTCACTTAGAAGCAAAGAGTTTAAAAGATGTCCGTCACTAAGTTTGTTGCTGGAGGCAGGAGATTTGGCCAGGGACCCGGACCGCGTCGCCTCTGTCGGGTCAGCGTCAGCATGGGCTTGCACACTGGCGTGGAGACAGGAGCCTGCTCTGCAGAAACGTTGGAGCACTCTTGGAGGTAATCTTTGAAAGCACTCTTCTATCCTTCTTTCCTTCCCATCTGGAAGCCCAACAGTTTCATTTCAATCACAGAAAAGAAAACGGAAAAGCAAGTGACTGACTCAAACAGGGGTAAGAAGGAGAGGTATACTGCACAGCCCGTGGTGACTGCTTCAAATCTATATACACATGATTCTGTGTGTGTGTTTCTTTATAACACACACACACACACACACACACACACACACACACACACTTGTGTCTTCAAACAGCTAGCCAGGCAGCCCGAGACAACAGTGAGGAGGGTGTATGCAGAGTGGTGGGGCTAGGTGGGTGCTAGAGTGTGTCCACACCTCTAAGGGTCTCCACATAGAGGCCGATGTTACCAGGAAGGATAATGAAACATGGGTCTGATAAGTGAATGAGTGTGTGTGTGTGTGCATGTGTGTGAGTGTGTATGCATTAAGTGGTGTTACACCTCTGAGCCATGTGTCGGAAAAAGAAACACATGGAGGTAAAGCAGTGCTCCAAAGTCTGATTTTTGCGCCTGAAAGGAACGGAGGTCACCTAACCCTGTTTGGAGTTTCTCAATGTCATCCTTGGTTGCTTGCATTTTCTTAAAAACAAACTGAAAAAAAAATCTATTTTTTCTCATCTCTTTTCTCTTAAGTGTACTGTAGCTATCTTTTTCTCTACACACTGACAAGAGGGTTTCAGGGACTGATCTCGCTATGTCCTGTCCCTCGGGTCCGTTCTGGATCTGTCCTACTCCAGCTCCTCAGTGGGAAGATCCTCCTCCAGGTCGCGCTCATCGCTCGGCAGTGGCAGACTGTGTGTGACACCAGCCAGGAGGGACACTGGCCGACTGTCCTCCTCCAGCTCAGTGGGTTCCTCCTTCACATGCACTGGGTGGCTGGAGGAGGAGAGAGTAGACAGACTTTATCAAGGCAAGGGCTGCACGTTGAAAGGCAGATGACTGATGACGCTGATGTCAAAATGTGTAGATGCTAATTGTACTATCAATTGATCCAGGTTGTGTTATTTTATAGTTTATGTGAAATAAAAGCATCAACAAAAGCACTGACACTGATCATTATATTCTCCAGTGAAAAGAGTACTGACATTGTTGAATTCTGGGTTGGCTGCTGCTGGGGGAGGATGGTTTGCTTTGATGTTTTAGTTAAACGTAAGAAAAATTCTGGTCAGCAATGTCAATAAAAATGATAATATCACTAAGTTCATTACACCTCCATCATACAGATGGTACACAACACTAACTCAGATGAAAATGCCAGTGTTAGGCTGGTACACTAGCCTCTGTCAGAACAGTAACTGTAAATAGGTTACCTCTGTGTGCGTGTGTGTGCTTGCGCCCATGTGTACAGTACCTGTACTGTTGAGGGCTGAGCGTGGGACTACAGCTGCTATTGCTGTTGACTTGCTCCACAGTGGAGCTGACATCATCGTGGCCCACGTGGAGCATGTTGAGGCTGGCTGCAGAGGGAGGGTTCACCAAGGGAGGGCTGTTCAGCAAGGACAGACTGCTCTCTGCCAGAGCCGCCTGCACACAAACACACACACACACACACACACACACATTAATTAGGAGTTGAGTTCCACTAAAGTTTTTTTTTTTAAGTACAACAATGGCAAAAGGAGTGTGTGGCATACTGTCCACCACAACCAGATAAGGTATGTGGAGGCATCTCACACTGCTTTACTTGGCTATATTTAAATCATTTATTTGTAAAATGAACTGCCACACAATTAGACATACGGTAGACAGCATTATTAAATGTTTACTGCAATAATGAATTGCGGGGAGTTCTTGTGAAGAGAGCTCTTCAACACAAGCTACTTTTGGATGCACTAACTTGCTACTGAACTAGACAAACCACTAGGGGGCACTTATATACAGTACTTTTCCTATCATGGATTGTGCTTGCACATTTAAGTTTCTGTCATAAGTGTGTGTGTGTGTGTTCACATGAAAGTCTCAGTAGGACTGTTAAGCAAGACTGAGCCTCATCTTAAACGCACACACACCCAAACAATGAAACATCAGTGGCTGTAGAGGAGAAAACAACTGAACCAACAGCTTCTGTCACTGCTCTAAACGTTCACATCCAGCTGTTTGTAGCCGAGTTGGACACTGGCTGAGAGCCTCACCCCACCTCCCGTCTCACACAGAAAAAAAAGACAAAAGGAGGGGAATTCTCACTGGCTCAGAGATGGGTTTTCTGGGACAGGCGATAATTTTATGCAGTAACCTTAATTGACAACTACTTGATGCTATAAATCATCTCAGTCACAAAATTGCATGTGCGTGCATTCAGTGTGCATGTCTGCGTGGGAGTGAAGAGACGGGTTAAGTGTGTTTGTGTGTGTGGAGAGGTGGGGGCGGCGCATGTGTGACAAAGTGAGGTGGGAGGTGAGAGTGTGTGTTGGTGCAAAGGAGGTGGTGTGAACATCGTTAGGGAATCTGCTAATTATAAAAGGGAATTGATACTAGTGCCCTTGATTGGCTGCTGTGTGTGTGTGTGTGTGTGTGTGTGTGAATGAGAGAGAGAGAGAGAGAGAGAGAGAGATGGGGGAGGAACAGGGCATTCCTTACCTGATAGCTGGCGTTTAGGGACCCAAAGCCCAGGCCTGAAATCATGTTTTTCACCAGAGTGGGACTTCTACACACACACACACACACACATGCACACACAGGGGGTGAGAATCACAGCTTGAGTGCACATGTGATTAGATGTTACCACAGCCAAAGCGCTCTGACAAATCTCACAAATATGTTTGTTACAAGTAGAAATATACACAAACTGTAAATAGATGCAAAAACACACATACGGTGGGATATCTGGTGCACAGGTGTGTGCGCCTGTGTTTGTGTGCATAATTATGCCTGGTTTCTCTGGCGGTTGGAGAGAACATCTGTTTACATACGCTAACAAGTTTTTTTTTCTTCCTCTCATGCATCTCACACAGCTGCTTACTAATGGTGTCGACAAACAGGGAAAACACACACACACACACAGTACACACACTATGAAGCCAGCAGCCCGCTTTTTTTAAAAGTTGATTGCTGAGTTGGCCTCTTGGTAATAATAGAGGGTCAATTTAGGCAATCATAGTGCCAGCACCCATAAACTCACACTCACATCAAGCTCAACTATGCGCCAAGAAAACAACGACACTGTGCACGTATGTGTCTATATGGCTCTGTGTGTGTGTGTGTGTGTGTGTGTGTGTGTGTGTGTGTGCTCTTACCCAGTCATCTTTGGTGGTCTCCTCTTTTGGTATTCAACTTCATCCACAGTCCACACGGCCCCCTTCACGTTCTCAACACGAACAAAACACTTGTGCAGACTCAGGTTGTGGCGCACAGCATTCTGGGAATAGATAGATAGATAGATAGATAGATAGATAGATTAATATCCTGGGGGGAATTTCTTTAGGTACAGCAAACAGAAAGACAACAAATATAAAACAATTCTTCATAAAAATATATGTACATAAACAGGATATCTAATAACACACATACTAGATAGTGCAAAAACACTGCAATAATAAATAGTACTAATGAAAATTATTACACAGTCTTATTATGCAGCACCATGTTTGCAGGTCAGTGGACCTGTGAAACAACTCCTTAAAACAATGTGGGTGAGTCTGTGACTAAAAGAACTTTTTAAACCACCCAGTGTGTCATAGAGGAGATGAGCGGTATTGCTCAGGATTGTAGTCTTGACTGGCTACAATCTAATTGTAGCACATTCTGAAATATTCCTGAAAAGTGACACATTTACAGCACTTATGTCATTAATATTCCCTGATGTCTCCTCCTTCTAATTTAAGAAATCACTGATTTGTACTGTATAAAGTATCCCTCTTAATTTGCCACAGTACTTCATGAATTCCATGATATTCCAATGAGAAATTGTGTACTGAAATAGCAACACAAACCGAAACTGTTTATTTTTTTACTTCCTTTTCCTAGAGCTGTTATTGAGCTGAAGGACACTCACTCAGGGTGTGTTAAGTACAAACAACGTGTTCCAGCCTGGTATTAAGTTACATTTTATGACCTGAAGATAATACAGCTTTTTTAATCATCACTTTTAATGCACAAACACACACACACATACTGGAGCTCCATGTACAGTGCTAATGCAAGGCAGCAGTTCTCTAGCAGTGTTGTTTTATCTCAGAGTTTTCCTAATCAGTCATCATCAGCACGCACACAGAGACACACACACACACACACACACACACACACACACATCCACGGGCACTCAGACAGCCAAGCAGGCAGGCACACCGCTATCTCCGTCTCACCCCCCAGGGACAGGCCTCCCTTTTCATCTGCTATTTGTAGTTTGTTCATGCCCAATTTCATTACCAATTTTAATTCGTCTATAATTAAATCCTGCATATTCTCTCTGACACGCTGTTCTAAGCCGAGAGGGAGGGACAGGCCAGGCATGCATCACTCCTTTCCGTAATTACACAAGCAGATACGCACACACACACACACACACACACACACACACACACACACACACACACACACACACACACACACACACATATACACGAAACAAAAAAAGCCATAATCAGTGGAGGAACCCTTTCTCCCCCGCATCCCCTCAACCCCCGAGTCGTGATGCTAAGTTTTGTAAATGAGTCTGACCCCAATCTCCGCCCGCCACCCTGACAGCGCAAACACACACACAGGCACACGCGCCAGACACCAGTGCTATTGCAGAGCTATTTGCATTCGTCTCCGTGATGAAAGCCTAATTCTCCCAGTTAAAACATTAGCAGTCATTTACAGTGGGTCACAGCACATGTGCCACTCATCTCTAGCCCTTCTGCCTGAGAGGAAGGCAGAAATCATGGAAGAAAAATGTCATTGTTTATTAGAAAAAAGAAACAGAAATCAAGCGACAAAATTTCTTTCTTATTCACATGAGTGAATGAAAGTGTCATTGACTTTATACTGTAAATGTATGTGCACTGTGAGCAGTCCTGTTGTGTTTCTGCCTGATGAATGCAGAAACATGTTGCTCCCATATGATCCAGAATAGGAACACATGCATGCGGGAAAGATTATAAAGAGAAGAACGAATAAAGAGGCATGTAATTTGTGATAACTTGCAACAGATTTGTCATAAAAAGCAGCAGTGGCAGAAGTATTCAGTAAAAGCAGCAATAAAGCACAGTGAAAGTCCTGTATTGAAAATATGACTTACATAATGTATCAAAAGTAAAACTACACATAATGCAGAGAAATTGCCTCTATAAGTTTACTAATACTACTGTCATTATTATTATCTATCATTTTCGCATTATTATTTCTGATGTATGAATGTCTAAGGAGCATTTTACTGTTGCATTGTCATGATGGAGCTGATTAGAATTATTTGATATACTGTGGATGTAGTTTTATCCATAATATTGTAGGTTACTTTATAACTTCTTCATATATTTAATATGCAAAATCTTAATGTGCGAAGTAACTACTAACCAAAGCTGTGAAATATCTCTAGTGTAGTATGAGGTACAATATATACCTTTTAAAAAAGAAATTTGAACTTAAGTGCATGACTTTTATAATTGTACTTTCTTACATTTCACCACTAAATCCAAATGTTAAAATATATTAATAGCACTTTTATCACTACTATTTTATTTTATCATACTCACATTTTCTTTATATGTGGGACCAATTACCTAAAGAAGTGATTTATACTAGTTGTAGTTGAAAAGACTGTGAAAATCAAATGGGTTTTTCTGGAAAGTTAAACAGAACATAAAACCTATTATTTTAAAGGCTCCAGCTCCTCATGCAGCACCTTGAAATAACACTCAACACTCACTTCTCCTCCTCTCTCAATCATCCCTTTCTGTCTGTCTCTCTCTTTTTGTCTCTTCCCATTGTCTCACTGATCAATGACAAAGCAGCTCTCCTCATGAAATATAATGGTTTATTAAAGGACATACATCTCTATGGCCCTATCTGACTCGCTGAGCTACTATATAAATACATAAGGCCATGCTGAGCTATATTTAAAGGTCTGCGAGGCCAGCGGCGCAGGAAGCAGACACCAGACATTAATAGTTAAAATTCATAAAAGTCAGATGAGGAGGTAAAGATATTCCTGGCTACCCCATCTCTTAACCCTCTCCACACCTGTCACTCCATCCCTCCACCATCAGCTCGTTCCTGCTTGCTTGGTTTAGGGCTATTAGAGGGAGGCCGGGGTCTCACCTCCCCTCTGCTCCTCCCCCTGTCGCTCTCCCTAGTTTGCTCATTCTCTCACTTTCCCTCTCCCTGGAGGAACCGACACTCAAATTAGTGTGAGAATTCAGTAGAAATGGGTTAGCACCTACAATGGTGAGATCAGGTCAGGTGCGTGTGTGATAGAGAGAGAGATGAGGGCAGAAAGAGAGAGAGTGTATGATCATGGGCAGTATGTGTGCACCAGTTTTGTATGTGTGTTTCTATAATGAGGCTATATAGTGGCTAGATGTGGCTGCACTGGGCTAAGTGGGGCTGACTCGCCATGTTCCATGCTGGAGGTGAGAGAATTAGAGGACAGAGGGAGAGAGAAGGAGAGAAAGAGAGCAGTAGAAAAGTGTCTCATAAAGGACAGAACCAGCCAGTAACTGTCAAATCTGTCATATCTGTAGGAGCTGAGCAAAGTCAGCTTTTAAATTTGTGTACAGGAAAGTGTGTGTTACTGTGCTTGTGTCACTCTACTATAAGTGTTGGATTTAGGTCTTTAAAGTGACTGTAGTTTTGACAAAATTAAATCTTTTGGCCAATTCTCACTGTTTTAAATAACACTGCAGATTCTGCCTGTAATTTTTTGTTTCAAGTGTCTGAAGGCGTCTGCTCGGCTACGGGGCTTCATCAGCGGCTATAGGCCAAAATTAACCTGTCAGCTCAGCCTTTATCCAAAGTTCTATGTCACATTGTACTTTTAGTCAAATATTGTGCTCTGAATATGGTGGTGTTCATTTTCACCGTTATCTAAGCAACTCCAGTTTGATAATTGGTCTGCTTTCCATTGTGCCAGTATCATTGTTTTGTAGCAAAAACTTCAGATTAAATGGATTCTGAAGCAGTATCAGGGTTAAATTATTACTGCAAATTTGAGGATTTAAGTTATACAAAGCAATTAAGTTCAGGTTTACTTTGCATGTCAAGACTTGTATATGTTACATATAACCAAAAAGACTGTCCTTTGTACAATACATTTCAAGGTAGAGTTTAAATATGGTGTGTCTTTACCTTCCATGTGGCTGTGTTTCTCCTGAAATAGGCAAATTTTCGTGTAAACCAGTTATAGATCTCATTGAGAGTCAGCTGTCTATCTGGGGACTCCAGAATGGCCTAGGGACAGAAAGAAACAGGACAAAACTTAGAAGAGAGCACAGATGGAGAGAAGAGATGGAGCAACGAATCAACGGAGAGACTTACATGACGTATAAGAGAGGCATAGGTAAAGGGAGGCCTGACATCAGCGTTCTTGTAGAACTCACAGTTCTGAGCCAGCTCTGGAAAAATCCAAATACAAGGCCATGACAAGTTTAAATCAGGTAGTGTGAATTATGAATGTGTAGTGTCATACATGTAAGATGAATTCCAAATATAAATGGCAATAACTAATAAAATATACTGGATAACTGAATGGCTTTTTAAGATAAATAAATCCACATAATGAAAAGAATTAAATTATTAAAACAGTGTTTATCTAAATGCTTAATATTATTATTTATAGCAAGAATGAAGCAAATGTTATTGGGAAGAATTTGCTGAACATGGTTTTATAATGTCCACTCCTGCAAACATGCTTACTTTCATATTTTCCTTACGTTTTTACCACTATAAGACCTTTACTAACGTGAGAGTCAATGCAAATGTGAATGAATCTGACTTAATTTTAAGCCATATGACTGAAAACATATTGCTTGAATACCAGAATTAACACTGAGGCTACAGTAATAATCTATTAACCTGAGCAAATGCAGTGCATCTGCTGTGTGTCAAGCCACATATCTGCTCTTTGCTTGGGTGAGGATAAGATTTGGGGATGCTTTGTGTTAAGGGAAGGTTATGTCTGGAATATGGTGCTGCTTATTGTGGGGCTCTGAAGAGTTATGACAGCATGGCCTGACACCTCCTCTTTGGGGCCAAATAATGCGTAAACATTTAACTTGTATACTGAGCTTCCATATGAATGCTCTCGCATTCTTGGCACGTTTAATTGTGTATTATTGACTACTGCAAGAAATCCAAGAGATGTCAACATTCTTTGAGCAATGAATGAAAGGCATGAATGAGCACATGAAAACAGAAACAAGTACTGTAAGAAATATTGATGGCATGGGATTATCAACGCTGAATAAAAAAACACCAAGTGCCTGTGAGAGTCAAAAATAGGGGACGATGAATGTCACAGTCTACCTGAGGCGATGGGGGTGCAGTACTTGTCGGAGTTGCGTCTACGTATGGGCCCAACACTGTGTGTGTGGGAGTGGGAGTGTGCGTGCAGGCTAGAGGAGCTGATGACGGAGGGTCCCTGGCGCAGTGGGGTGATGGGGGTGGCAGCTGAGGTGGGGGGGTGGGGGAGACCCTCTGGGTAGCCCTCGCTGTCCCGTTTTAAAAGAGAGCCGCTGGAAGCCAGGTTTAGCTAGGGAGAGACACAGACGGAGAGTTTAATAGTATTTTGCTTACAGTAGATCACATAGTCACATAGCTGAACCCAGGTTGAAAAGGTGAGAATTGTAAATAAAAATGGGTAAACTAATTAATTAAGTGTGAACTAATCCACTATTAATATAAAACTCTTATGTCTCTCTACTAAGTGTGAAATATTTATAGACATGATTAACACTTCCCTCATGTTTACTTTAAAGCCGCACCATCTGCTGAGCATTACTGCTGTTCACAGAGCAGCAGCATCAAGATAACACCAGGGTCAGGCGATGTCAGCACATTAGACAATATTTTTGTATCATATACTTAACAAATCTCTTCCTAGAAAAGTTGCATTTCTAAACAGTTAGGTCCACAAACTACGAATATGAACACAACTGAGGTTTTAAGTCCATTAAGATGGTTGGCAATGTCATATGCAGAGCACAGAAACGACACAAAGACATGAAGCTACTACTTTTCTAATTAATGAAAATTGTTCAACCTGTAAAATTTAACACTATTTAACCTATAGTAGTATGGGGCCCAATACCCAGGAAGCACCAGTACGATTAAATGACAACAAAGTCCTCGACAGTACCCCATGAACCTGTGTTTTTACAGTTTCCCAAAGCAACAAGCATTCTTGTACACAACCGCACAAACCCGCTCACTGAACATGTACATATATTTATACACAAAGCAGTAGCTGCAATTAACCATGCGTTTACAAAGACAAACCGCACGACAGCATGTTTGTAAAAAAGGGAACACACACATGAACTCTGTGGTGGCGAAGCCTTCAATGACCACCATGGCCCAATTAGGCACAGCCTGGCACACACATGTGGGCACACAGACACAGAACCAGTACTTCCAGTCTCTCTGGGACAGCCATTGTAGGGCTGCTAGTTCAGGACTAATTAACACCCCTGTGTTTGTGTGTGTGTGTGTGTGTGTGTGTTGTCTATATGTGTGCAAAATGTGTGAATCGCCTCCTCTTCACTCTACCCCCTCGCTGTACCATTTAAGCTGACTGGGAGGGTGGGGCTGTTTAACAGGTACTTCATTAACGCTGCAACCCTGCCACATCACCACAGCAACAGTCGAACCCTGCTAATTGAGGCCAAGCTTTGTTTCCATTCCTGACGCTCCTCCCCTGCCCCTTCTCCTCCAATCCCTGACCCCGAGGCTCATCTCCAGTGGTGACAGAACACGCCTCTTCCTGATTTCCCATTAGATGTTAATGGCAGCTGATCCCCCTGCGATCACCACATCATCCAGTCACACTAAATACACACAAACACGCACATGCACACACTGCCACTCAGCTGAACCCATTTATATCCCCTCAAATTAAGACACTCTACCTCTAATTGACAATTAATTTCAACATCTTCATATTTTAATAAGACTCCTCGTCAATCTGAATAATGAAATATTCATTAGATATCTAATAACAACCTCACCAAGCAGTGTGGACACACACACACGCACACACACAGAGTGAAAATTGTGTGACGGCTTAAAAAAATGAAGAACATCCTCAATTGAATACAAAACAGAGCTTAAACTTGAACACAGTATGAATATATGGCTTGAATTTATGACTCTCTCTGAGGAATGAAATGCAACAGAGAAGGCAGAAGAAGAGTGAGGAAGAGAACAAGACAGACAGAAAGTAATGCGGGTGAGACATAAATAACATTATGATCCTAAGTGGTCAATAGAGGGCGCAGATACCAAGCTAGACAGGAACAGAGGAACATGAAATCCCAAGAAAATTAAGAGCTACAAAACTGATAAAGAAGAGTTTGTAGACGAATTAAAAAGTAGCAGCAGAGGTCTGAGGTCAGAGGGTGCAGGGAAATATTGTGTCATTTGGGGTTTGGGGTGCCAGTGTATACTCACAGGTTGGTTAAAAGGCTTTGGCTCTGAGGGGCGCATGTGCAGGTGGGTCATCATGGCCTGGAGTCGCTCGCTCTCTTTTGCCAGCTGTGGAGCACACAGGGATGAAATAACCATGAAAAATACTTTATCTTATTTCACAATCCTTGATATAACATGATACTGACACCGAATTACAACAACAATTACACCTCAGTCAGTGAGATGAATATGACAGTCAGCCGCCTCAGCACCCAGAGCTCTCTCACACACTTACAATAGCCTGCAGACACGTTCATCTCTGTTTGACATTGTTAGCCGTGGATTAACGGGTGCTTCTACTGCCTGTGGAAACGCTGCATCCTGTGTGTGTGTTTGTGTATGAGTGCAAGAGTACACACACATAGCCTCCAGAAACAACTGATCCTCACTAAGACCACACTATAAACATACTCACACACTAGAATGATGTGTGGCAGTGTGTAAATATGAGAAATTTAAACACACATAGACACATTTGTGTGTGTGTGTGTGTGTGTGTGCTGTCAGAGGGTAGAGTGGTGGGCTGCCTGTGGACGGCTGAGAGATGAAGTGACAGCTGTCCTGATGTGATGCTGCTTCAGCTGCCTCTCTGTCACTTTGTGTTCCCTGGTGGTGGCTTCAGGGGCTCAGCTAAATGCTGTTTACAACCACCACCAAAGCCTCCTCCCCACCCCCGACAAACACACACACACACACAGTGTACAGAACAGCGCTTCACTTCTTAACCAGTGCTGTTATTTTACTTTAACTGGAGCGCTCAGATATTTCAAGAGCACTGCATGCTTGAACTACTCTGAGAACAAGAGAGGCTATGCAGCCTGGTCCTCAGTCTTCTGGCTTGTCTCTCTCTCTCTCTCTCACTGCTCTCTCTCCCTCCTCCCCTTTCAGCCTTGCTCTCTCTAGCTGGTGACCAGAGCAGCTTTATAATTGGAGCAGCGGTGGCAGCTTCCCTACCGACTGCTCCTTTTAAATTACAAGCTCCAGTGCTCTTCATAAACTCTGCCCTGCCTCAGACAAGTCACAGCCACTGACTGGCTGAAACAGTCTACATGACTTTGTTTGTGAGCAAATGAAAATGAAAGTGTGAGACTCACCTGTATCTCCAGTTGCTGAACCACCTGCATCTGGACTCTGCACTGAGCAGTGCTGCGGTCATCTAGGGCGTGCTCATTGTTCAAGTGCCTAGAGGAGACAGGAATGTGCAAGAGGATCAGCATTCAATTATAGTTCTGGCAAATGGGTTGATATCTACAAATAAAGAGCAACAAGATCACAGCGCTGCCTCTCCTAAATTACAGACTCAATAGAATGATCAATCCAAAGGTCCTGAATGGTGAATTAACAAATCTAAGCACTTTAGTTTTTTTTTTTATTTATTTAAACTGAGTTATGAGCTGTTTCAGCACTACAGAAATAAATCATTGTCTTGGAAGTTTATTTTGTCTAGCAAAGGATGCAGCAGCTGTGTTTTGTGTGTGTATACTTCATTAGTGCTCAGTGAGCCATGATCCAAGAGAACCACCTGGATATGAGCTCATGTGCTATCATACAAAGCCTTATCTGCAAGACTTTCTGTTAGCTAAATTCTTATTAACACTTGTGTGCATGCATGTGTATGTGTGAATGGTGGCACTGTTTGTTTCCTCCCGTGTGGGAGGACCTGGGACCTTCTGATCTTTCCCAGTGCACCCCTCCCTGTCTCCCTTCCTCCATCCCTTTCTCTCCCCTCTGTCATCGCCAAGGTTATTCACAGGTTGCCGCTGCCTGCCCAGTGGTGTGTGTACAGTATGTTTGAGTGTGTGTGCTCATGTAGGCTATATCATGGTGTGAGTGTGTTGTAGTTGTGTGTGCCGGTATATATATGCACCTATATCTGGTGGTGTTAACTTATAATCTGAGTAATCATTCTGTAAAGCCGCATTTCTAACTTGTTTATTGTGAAAATGTAAATTACACAAGGAAATGTGTGTGTACATGCAGTGTATGTCTGTGTCAGTGTGTGTGTGTGTGTCTTTAAAAAGTAGAAAGTTAGGCAATATCAGATGAAGACTAGAAATGAAACAAAAACAATGATGTCATGGCATGGCTAATCTAGGCAGATAGACGGCTCGACACAAGTGCACGATAATAATAACAAAAACATGATCTCACCCCTCTCTCCCTCTTTTTCACTCTCTGTCAAGCTCTCTCTCCCTCTTCCTCACTTGCACTTCTGTCCACTCCCCCCTTCCCACTCTGCTTGCCCCACAACTCCCGAAATGCCTGTGATTCACACTCATTCCAACCAAATCTTCCCCCACAACCCTCCCCTCTCTCTATACTGTAGCTGGGCCATAAACAGTAGCTGGGCTTTTTTTTCGATATGTCCTGACAATGAGGCTCTGTTTACCCCTGTGAGCGCTGGCAGATGGCTTTAACCCACATTACACCCAGCCTCACCGACCACAGCCAGAGTATTATACCAGAGAATGAAGAAGAGGATGAAGGAAAGGTGGGTAGAGAGAAGAGAAGAGAAGAAAGGCCTGAAACTGTGGAGTGTCTCTCTCCTCTGTTGTTTGGCTCTATCTTTCTTCCTCCTGGGGCGATGACTAAGGCTGGCGGGAAGGGGGTGCACTGTCAGACTGACGGCATTATCTGTCACTGCCTCTATCTTTTTCCATCTCCCTCTCTCTTTCCC
>NW_018127898.1:1950227-1955132 GCF_001952655.1 Monopterus albus | reverse complement strand
TCTCTCTCCTTCCATCTGCCCTGGGGCTATTTGAAATGAGACACCAAACAACAGCTTTCCACTCCAAACTTTCCCAGCCTGCCTTCAAGCTTTGATGTGACTGTCCGATGCCATCACAGTCACTGGGCACACTTCTGTGATTGTGTGTGTGTGTGTGTGTGAGAGAGAGCGAGAGAGGGAAAGTGTATTTCATCACCAGAGCTTATTAATATCTCCATTGTTCAAACAGCTAAAAGTTCCACATAGATAATGAGAGTGTGTTTGTTTAGGGCTTCATTAGAGAAGCCTTTGTTAACAGCTACTGAGTCCACTGTAGTGGATGTGACAGAGAAGGTAGCAGAATGAAAGACATGCAGAGGGAGGAGAGACAGAAAGTAGGAGGAGGGAGGAAGCAGAGAGGGAATGAGTGAAAGATTGTGTGTGTATGTGTGTGTGTGTGTGTGTGTGTGTGATGTCTTAATTATTGATGTGGAAACAGGGAAATGTGCTTGTGGATTAGAGCATGAATTGGGTTGGATCTTTCTGTCTGAACACCTCCCTGTGCCCAAGAGTATGGCATCCAAATCTGACTCGGACCTGACGCTGTTGAGTTTGTACAGTGGTTTTCATTCATTCATTAAATGAAGCACACATTTGAGTGCTCCAGCTGTTTAATGTGTCTGAACCCAACTCGGACTGGAACATAGCATCTAAAGTTCTGTCCGAACCCAGCTCGAATGCTCGGATACTCATCTGTCCTTTTGGGTTCAAGTCAGGTATCCACACTCTATTGTGGATGGACTAAGAATAAATTTTCTATTTAGGCAAGAAAAAAAAGTGTGACACTTCAGATAAAACCACGTGCACAAAACGCAAAAAGCAAAAACTGATTCTGAGGAAGATGGGACAAATGGTATTAACACACACATTTAACTCTCACATTTCGAACAGCCATTAAAATATTTAACTGGGTGGAAACTTAAAGAAAAAGAAGATAGAGTTAGACAAGGCTAAAGAATCGCCTCACAAAGTGAATTTATTTCCAAAAGTGAATAAGTATACCTGCATGCATGCATGTGCTTCAGAGCGAATGTGATGCAACAGATTGCAACCAGTGAATTAGTGAGGTCATGCAGAGAAGTGTGTGACTGACACTACATTTAGAACATACTGTAGCTTCACTTTGTTCTGCTTCATCGTTTGTGCCTACAGGTAATCGCAATCAGAGAATGTGTCATGTTTTTCTTTTCTTCCCTACAATCCTACCAGGAGCAAATGTACCACACATTGTGTTTGTTGCCAATTAGTGATGAAACTGAAGAAAGATTTAATGTGGTCGTAACCTTGGCTTGTGGTTGAAAGAGAGGAGAGCGTGTGACAGCAAAAAAGAAGGTTGCACATTTGCACATCACCACCTGTTATGGAAAACAATGCTAATGGCACGGTAAACTCAATCTGTGTGGCGTTTTACAATAAAAGAATTTGGAGTAACATCTGTGAGAAAACATCTGCTATTATCCTTATAACTTTACCCAGGGAACTAGAAAAACATGCAAGAGCACTGTCAAAGCAAAACCTCTGTTACAGTTGTCTTTTTCCAATCGCAGTATTAAATATACAGAAAGCAGACACAAAATATCATAATGGAATATAATATAATATAATTCAAATGACCTTTTTTGAAGCACGCATATCTATAAAGGACTAGGACATAACTTTTTCATTATGTAGTGTATTATTTTCATCCATCACCCCAACCTGTCATCATACTATAGATCATATTTTGGGTGGTTGTTAACCTACTTGATGAACTGTCCAATGTCCTCACACAGTGCTTCACAGCCAGGCCATTTACACTCTCCATGGCCGTAGAGAGGGTGGGAGCCGGTGTGCTCCTCGTGGCTGCGAACAGAGACACAGAGACACAGAGACAGTCAAACAGATGGCGACTTTTTTGTAATTTATTTTTGTTATTATGTAAATAAAGTATGCCGTAAATAAAGGCAGATACTTTATGAGTATCAAAAGAAAAGCATTAGTATGCCACACTTTGACACACAAATACACACATGCAAAAGTCAGTGCAGCAGCAGCAGCAGCACCAACACAGCCATCTGAGTCTGGTTAGCAGTCATTACTTTGTGCAGTTCATGAAGCCAAGTGCAGAGAGAGGAGGATAGAGCAGAGTGGGGTCAGTTACAGAAGCCAGGCAAATAAGGGAATTGCTCCAGCAACCTCAGAGGCACATTCTTAAATCCATGACCTGACATTCTGTCTTTGGTGTGTGTGTTGTCCATGTGTGTGTCAGTGCTAGTGTGTTCTTATGTTTCAGGAGTTGACACAGAGTCGGCACAAGACCAACCAGCCATGACTGATTGGTGGCTGCTGCCGTCATGTGCTGTTTGTGCTTTTGTGGTGAGCCTATGTGTGTGTTTGTGTGCGTGTATCTGCGCTTATTTATTAGTGTGTATGTATTTGAATATGTGTGTGATGATCACAGACTGGGCCAGGTTTGGTTTGAGCTCTGGGTAAAATAACTGCATCCATACATGTGTGTGTGGCAGGTCCAGTAGCAGATGTGGTTCAGACCTGGATCTTCGCCGGGAGCTGCTGTCTCCACATATATTTACATGGCTGGGTATGTGTATGCGTGTTTATGCGCACGCGCACATGTGTTTGTGTGTGTGGGGACTGGAATGGGGATTCTCCCAAATCAACATCAGAAGGTTGTCTAACAAAAACCATTTGTCTCACAGATGGAACCATGTCTCTCTCCCTCTCCCTTTGCTTTTCGCCTCTTCCTGATCATATGTGCAGGCTGAGGTTGGAGCTTTGTGTGTGTGTGTTTGCATGCGTGTATATCATGTGTATGTGTGTGTGCTGGCTGTGGTTGAGTCAACTCCGGAGCAGCTCAGACAGCAGACATGACAAACTGCTGGCAACCAATATTCTCCTCCACATCAGCCATGCATAAGCTTAGCAGGCTATCATAGTAATGCTACCCCCTTTGCAGCCTACTATAGTCAACTCTTTTGGGAAACCAGTAGCTGTAGTATCACAGTGTGTGGCATAGTTGATCAATTAATAACAGCTCTTTTAATTAATAGTCATCCACCCACAGTCAGGGTCAACAATGCAGTGAATCAGTGCTAAAAGACACTTCACACCAGCCTCCAGTTGTGTCTTACTCTTGTCCACTCATGTATGTGAATGTGTGAGTGTGTGTGTGTGTGTGTGCTACTCACTGGCTGCTGGGAAGTTGGCTGCCTTTGGAGTAAAGGGGGACATGGTCATCTCCGCTGTCTGCCTTCGTGAAGGAGGATATCCACTCAAACAGTCTGGCTCTTAAAGACGGGGACAAGCCCATGAGCAGCCAACACAGCCATGGAACAAAACAAGCCTGTGGTGCAAAAGCACCTGGCACATGCACCTCTAATAATGCTCACACTAAACTGAAGAATTTATCTCTTCAGCACATTTAGACTGCCATCATCTCCTTCTGCTTCTCTTCTCCTGCATCATCTGCTCTCCTCTTCTCTATCCTACCAGCATGTCAGTGACAGCATCAGGCAGATCATGCTAAACCCATCACACCTCCTATTAAATTAAGTGGGAGATGTTTACACCCTGGTGATGCATGTTAAGCTGCATGTACATGTTTGTAACTGTGTTTAGGTATGGAAGAACAGCTAAAAGCTAAAAGGTAAAAGTCCGGAATGACATAGCAGGAGTGTGTGAATTAAAAAGACTTCAAGTCCCACAGATGACAGAGACGCCATCAGCTAACGTGAATATTTTGTACCTCTCTCTCTTTGGGGTGTGGCTCTGTCCATTGGGTGTGCTG
Organism: Monopterus albus; assembly: GCF_001952655.1. Classification (NCBI taxonomy): domain Eukaryota; kingdom Metazoa; phylum Chordata; class Actinopteri; order Synbranchiformes; family Synbranchidae; genus Monopterus; species Monopterus albus. The sequence goes on along the minus strand of NW_018127898.1, from coordinate 1,951,309 downwards.
TGTAGTGGGATGTGAGCACTGGCAGCTTTGGGGAAGGCTGAGGTAGAATTGGAGCTGTTGGTGCTCAAGTCCAGGCCCTCGGCCTGTTTCAGGGCCTCCTCAGTGTTTGGCACTCCTGAAACTTCCTTCCACAGCTGTTGGAGGTCGGACGGGCACATTGCTGCAGAGTAGGAATGCATAGTTAGATTAGCTCTCACCTAGCTCATTTATCACTTTCTCATGTTCAGGGTAAATATGATTATAGGATATACAAGTTCAGTTAGTTTTGAGAGCTATGAAATGATGTGGTTAATAGTGCATCAGATTAGATTAGATCTCAATACCACCCACATTCAGACATACACAGTCACGATGTAAGTAAAGTGATATCATACAGAGCTGCGACTGTTCTAAACCACATATCACAGTCTCCTGGGAGTAGTTACAAGTTGAAAATAGGGTAAACAAAAACAGACAAGAGATTAATTTCTGCATATTTCTGTTATCTTTCCACATACTCACTATCCCTCAACGTTTTGCTAATCTCTATTGGCAATTGCTACTGTCCACCAGCACCACTGCTCCTGTCACTACCGCTGTTTGTCTGAACAGGTTGGGTGTACGTTTTTGAGCTTGTTCTAGTCGCAGCTTTGTTTTTTCTGCTCCAATTTCATAGTGAGAGAGATGCCTGCAATGCCACAGCCTACTCCAGTGGATCTTACCATGCACGTACGGACACATGCATACAGCAACACTTGCAGACACACACAGAGACCTCGCAGTAATCCAAATATTATGTATGTTTTGTCTGCATTCTTCTGTGGAAGTATTTAAGGTATTGTTAATGTGTTTCCTCTTCTGACCTATTCAACTGGCTCTTATTACAATTATCCTTAAAAAAAAAAAACTTTAAAAAATAAAAGTCAACAGTTGACTGAAAAGCAATCAAATTCGAGCTGTAAGCACTCAAGAGCAAAACACATTTTAAAAAATCCCCATTTTGTGTGCGTGCATTCAGGTAAAAATATGCTGTCACAGTTTCCTCCAGCTATTGTTGACAGACTGTTAACAGGATGAAGTCTAATCTAATGGGTGTTTTTGCA
>NW_018127898.1:1945659-1950130 GCF_001952655.1 Monopterus albus | reverse complement strand
AGATTTAATGAACTTGACAAATAAATAAAACCATGGAAGCTCCCCCACCCCCTTGTGTCACCTCCCACCACCGGACACAACGGCCCTTTGAGGCGGGGAAACAGTGTGTGCATGTGTGTAAGTGTAGGTGCGAGTGTTTATGCATGTGTGTTTGTGTGTTTGTGTGGCATGGCTGGCCAGAGGAATGCTCTGGCTCACGCCTGGCTGAGCCGTCACAATGGACCAGCTCTTTCACACTGCAGGGAAATTCCACTCTGATATGGAGGGAGAGAGGAAAGAGGAGAAGGAGACGCCAAAGTTTGTAACTGTCAGAAAAATTGCAATCTTCGATCCAAAAGTGTAGTCTCTGTCTTTTAATTTGTATTAAACTTGTATCCACTCTATAAACTGGTAATTCCACTTGCCCTCTGGTGGGCCTCCTCTCTCTCTCTCTCTCTCTCACACACACATACGCTATGTTTTCATTCCTTGTGGGGATTTTACATTGACTTACATTCATTTCCTGTAGACTAACCCTAACCTTAACCATAACCACTACTTACCTAACCCTAACCCTGCCCCTAATACCTAACCTCATCCTAGCCCTAAACCATGTTGCCACCCTAAAATTCAGTGATTTCCTTGTGGGGACTAGCTTCTGGTCCACACAAGGATGCCGGAGTCCCCACACTGTGAGTGTGTTAACAGGTTTTGGTCCTCATGATGTAAGTAATACAAAGGCGCGCACACACACACACACACACACGCATCAAACTAAAGTTTTTGTCCCTTTTTTACAAATGAATTTTTGAGAAATTGAATTTATGCAACTAGATTTATTATATTTAATTTATTTATTTGCTTTGGTCACGGTCGAGACATTATGAAGGTGTTTGTGTGTGACTGCATGTACTGTAACTATGCTTAAGAAAAACAGACATCAGACAGGCAGAGGTAAGGAAACTGGTCTGTTTGGTCAACTCAGTCAGCACTTTAGCAATGTTACAGCCACTTCAGAGCCCCCTGCATGTGTGTGCCTGTGTACAAACTAAAGTGGACACAGACATACACATAAACACATGCGCACACACATCCTTGTTTTTGTTACTCACCAAGTCCCTACATAGACTAAACTCATTTCTGGGAGACTTACCCTAACTTTAACCAAAGCTGACACTTGCTCTAACTTTACACCACACTAGTTTTGTAAAATTCGACAAATCATGTTGTCCCCACAATTGACGCCGGTCTTTGAGAAGCTAGTGTGCTCATGGTTTTCTGCCCCCACAAGAATAGAAAGATAAGGCCACACCTACATATGTTCACTGAGGGCGAGCCAGTCAACATTTATTTCAACATTTATTCTTCTAAAACTTTGCTGAGAAAATGAAGGAACTGTGGGAGAAGTTACACATAGGAAAAAAATAACATGCACGGCAATAGCAAAACAATGATGTCCTTGTGTCTGGTTAATCTCAAGTACACACACACACACGCATGCTAACACACATCTCCAAGCAGCGAGCTTTGTGGCATATTTGACCTATTATCCAAATGAGTAACTTCTACAAATCCACCAATCAGGTTTTCTTTTGTCTTTTATAGGCTGATTAACTTGACAGGCTTCACATGTGGCATTGGGTACTGGCTTGTGTGTGCATTTGTGTGTAGATATGACCATGTGTGCATGCATGCATGTTTGTTAAGATGTGTCTTTGTGACTTGACTATTGCACGGTTAGAGATGTGTAATACGGTTGCGCTGTATGCACAGTATGTGTGTGCATGTACCTTGCTGCAGAGACTGCATGGCGGCAGTGGGCTGCAGTGGGACCAGACCTTGTCTCTGGAGGTTGAGGATGTGCTGCTGCTGAAGCTGTTGCATCTGGATCAGCTGCTGCTGGAAGGCCAGCTGCTTACTGCCTAACTGCTGTTAAGCCAAAAGACAGGGAGACAGAGGGCAGAAAAAGTTAGCAATTTGGCGATACTGTACTTCCATGTTGCGGCTCAGGAGGTAGCGTGGATTCTCTCCCAAACACAAGATTAACAGCTCGAGTCCTGGCTTGTCCAGTCCACATGTCAACGTATAACCAACTGCCACTCAGAGAAGATTTTATCTTTTGTTTCTATTCTTACCTACATTTCTAAAATGATTTCTATACATTCTGGAAGGAAGGCATCACAACAAAAATCTTTAACATCTCTATGATATATGACCAACTGATGGTTGTTCACATTATGAATTTGTGACCACCATTAGGAAAGTATGCAATGATTTTGACTAACATATTGTCTAGATTTGTGACACCAAATCATTTAGGTTTGTAATAACAAGCCTTCTGCCCATTTAGGTACAAACAGAAGTCACTTTTGTAAAGTTATTTTAATGGTACTTTTGAAATAAATGTTTGATCTTTTGTAAGAAAGCTGCTCATTTTTCCTATATTTTTTACATCTGAAAAAGGCCCTGCCATGTTTCTGGCCTGATGTCAATTGGCCAGCTTATTTCATTACTTAATTTAGTTTCAAATTCAAGTATAAAGTCGACTAACACCATATAAAATAAATAAAAGTATGATATGAGGTTAATTGTCTGCTTCTGAAAAATAAAATGCGAACTATGAGGCCTGAGCGGACGATGCTGAGGATAAAGAGAAAGAGGGAAGAGAATGAGAGAGGTTAAAGGGAAAGTGGGAAAGACTACATGGTGCATGATGATAATGTTGTGTGTGTAACGGTGATAAATGTCCCCTTTCCTGCTCTCACAGTCTAGGGCAGACCTGGCCTGTGTTGCTCTGTTTGAAGTCCCCCCGCCAACCAACCTCCTGAGAGAGATGGACTTTATCTTGCGTAGATAACAGTGAAGAGGAAAAATAAATAAATACAGCTTGAGGAACTGCTCATTGTGTGTGTGTCTGGAAATCTTTGAACACAGAGGAACTCACAGGAAGGGCAGATAGGTCACTTCCTTTCAGACTTGGTGCCTGGGGAGAAGAAGTGTGGTGGCAATGTGTTTGTGTGTGGGAGAAGGCTGTTGGGGAGGTGAGTAAGCACAGCAACTATTCTTCACAGGAAAAAAAAGCAGAGTAGGATGAAAACTGGAAAAACTTTATCCTTGCAATAGATCAGTGGAACATTTAGCTAATCAAATATATTATACTTCTAGAGCCATTTTTGTTATATATATAACATCCATAATATTTGTTTGTGGTGCTCAGAGTGTTTATGTGTGCCCCTGTGTCGTGTTCACAGACAAAATCTGTGTCATCCTCCCATAGTTCAGTTCCTTGAAGTGAATTGCCAAGTTCTCATCTGTTGCAGTAAATGGCTTATCCTGATCTGTCTGGACTTAACTGAACCTCTTTTTTTGTCTTTCCAGCCCTCGTGCTCCCCCACCCCCATTTCTACTTGTCTGTCCATTTTATTTCTTCCACTCTGCACTCTGTCTCAGATTCCCTCATGAGATATGGCCACGGTTCTTTAAAACACGCATTGTGTGTGTGTCTGTGTTCTGTTTACATTAGCTGTGGCTGAGTGGCCAAAGCTAGCGCAGTAACAGGCTGTCAGTGTGATTTATGAGCACATCACACACTGTCTGAGCCTGCCAGTCACACAGACACACACGCACACACATATAGAAGGACACTCAGAGACAGACACACGCACACACATATACTGTAGATGGACACTCACACACACACTAACACACACATACTTACAACAGCCATACACTTCTCTTGTGATGCTCAGAGTCACTTCATTAAGCTGACTCCTGACCAGTTCCAAATTCACACACAAACACTGACTCGAAACACACATACATTCAGTCTTTCAGTTCATCACTTCCACACAGACAAGTAAGTGAAAAGGAATTGCAGAAAAGAGGGAAAGGGGCAACAAGTCACAGCCAGTCATGCACACACATTCCAAAAGGCGAAGGAGAGATTTTCTGTTTTATCCTCCCTCCTTCCTACAAAGTCTTCCCTGTGTCCACCTGCCCTCTTGTTTTTTGGGTTCACAGAAAACATGCACTAAATTATGTTAGTACAGCTACATGGAGGAGCACAGGCCTAACAGTGGAGAACACCCTGTGTTCCACTATCTGACAGCACCTGTTTGACCATGAGAAATAAAAGAAATGCCTCAAAGAGTGTTTTGTTTGCGACTGAAAAACACACCGACTGCCAGAACTGGCCTTAGCTGTAGAGTATCAGCTGAATGCAGCTCTGTAGGGAGGCATATTCCCCCAAGTGTATGTGTTTGTGCACTGAACCATCACACATCAAGCCTCTCCCTTTCCGCATGTATGTGTAGCTGTGTGACCAGTGTTTGCACTTGTCTAGTTGTTACAGGACAACAAACCTGAAAACTGGGACAGCGGCTGAGGGAAGGGAGAAAGGGAAAGCGATTCAGACACCCTCTCAACATGCGAGTCAACCACAACTGGTTTGCTTTGGTCACGGTCGAGCTGGTTGACCGCTGTCGGTGAGGAG
>NW_018127898.1:1944780-1945629 GCF_001952655.1 Monopterus albus | reverse complement strand
GGAAGGGGGTTGAGGGAGAGGAGGAGGAGGAAAAGGAGAAAGGATGTGTCTCCTCATGCGTTTATTGGAAAAGTCTCATGAGGTCTTTCTCTTTAAGTTTATCTCCTACATGGTCCTCGATGTGTTTGGCAATTTTTTTGCTGAATGAGCATTATACAGCACATACGTGCACAAACAAGCATACCCATGCCAGGTCACGACAGTGATCTTGTCTGATCAGTGAGATCCTCTTTGTTGTGCATATTATGTGATCCCAGTTGATCCCTTGTTATCCTACTGTAACACAGCTGTGGTTAAATCTGGTACAGTCTGTGTTCATGTATATTTGTGTGTGTGAAAGAGGGAGAAAGCAAGAGCTGGCAGGGTTAATTGACAATTAAAAGAGAGGCAGACCCTTCCTACAGAGAGATTTCACCTCAGGCTTAGAGCCGAAGGCATGCAAATGAATACTTTGGCAGAGTAGTGTACAGTACGGCTTAGCACAGCACTCGTTCACTGCCTCGACATGGCGTTGGAAAAAAGGGAAATCCATATTTACTCATCCTTGCTTTGAGACAGGCTTTTACACACAACAGTAAAGGAGGATGAAAGCAGAGAAGGGGACATCAAAAAGGAGAGTCAACATATGTATCCTACGTTCTATAGATTAGCTCCTCAGTGGATTATTTTCCTTCTGCTGGCTGCATGTCAAACACTTTTACTGTGTTTAAGGGTACTTGTGTACTTCAGTGCGTACTTGAGCTGAGTGGGTGTGTACTTGGTGAAGTTCACCTCTTTTGCCGCTTGCTTCCCGGCCTGCTGTTGCTGCTGCTGCTGTTGGTGGTTGTGGTGATTTGGTAAGGAGCGGGG
>NW_018127898.1:1943245-1944686 GCF_001952655.1 Monopterus albus | reverse complement strand
AGGGAGTGAGGGGGAGGGGGGTGGAGAAATATGAACCAAACGAGTCACAACAGCCTTTGTATCAGCCTCAATAATACCACAGTCTTCCACCAGCAAAACAGTCAAACACCATAACTTCAGTGGTACAGTAGCTGCTTTCTATTCCTCCTCTCTCAGTGAAGGCCGCAGTTTATCGCTGTGGCAGCGTGTGGTTTCTTGACAGACCACACATGACAGATAAAGTATGACAAAGACTGGTGAACAATGTTATGGAGCTATAATGGTGTATCAAATTGTGTTCTAAGGTTCCAGCGTATGTCAAAGCTATACTCACATTTAGCTGAAGCCCTGTTGTTAAATGATACAAGTGTGTGGCACAACACAGGCAGGTAGAAGGGCAACGGACCAGAACTACACCTGCATGCCTGCACTGCATCAAGCCATTGTAAAGGAGACGCTAACATGAATGAAAAATATAGAAAAGAATATATAAATAGGAATACGGATGATCTGAAGATGAGTGCACATGGACAGTGTGCATGTGGAGATATTCCCCTGTGAAATAATTTAAGTCAGCTGTATTTACTGCAGTGCTGTCATAAAACCCCTGCTGGGACTGTGTGTGTGTTTGTGCACGTCTACACTGCACTGCTAAGGTTTTTGAGACTGTAAATCTTAAATGGGCTGTTTCTGTACCAAATGGAGATAAGAGAAGTAGCTCCAGGTTATGTAAGGTTATTTAGAGACTGTCCATCCATTGCCATAGTAATGGCCTGAAGTTTTCTGCTGACATTCTTATGTGCTCTTCACCTTACCTAGCATTTTCTTTTCTGCTGTAATTATACAGATATTCTCTGGAATGAACTAGAATGCAAATCATTTACATCTCCTGAATTAAGCATTGCAGTCTGGTCCATTTATGCACAAACACACATTAAAATCATGGTTCACATACAATATACCCACACAATAACACACACACACACACTCAGCTTGTCTGTTTGTTTGAGTTACTAATCGTTAATTTACTCAGGAAGCTCCATTAAGATTTTAATCTTGCTGAGAGGAAAGCAAGGCAGACAGGAAAATGCACACTGACCACAGTGTGTGTGTGTGTGTGTGTGTGTGTGTGGAGGGAGTCATTCTCTTGAGAACAGCTTGTACATGTGTCCATCTGCAGTTTGTCTTTGTTTCACGGTGCATCAAATGTTCAAAGAGGCTTTTCAGCAGAGAATGACTTCACAGTGCAGCAGTTGCTTCGGTCTCTCATCTGTCTGACCCTGCAGAGAGCTGACTACACACCACTGCCCATCCTCACATGGTTCTCTTTCTGCGCAAAGCTGTTTTTACATTTCCAGCATCAATCTTATCCCAGCTATAGCTTTGATTTTGCATATTTAGCTATGCTTTTGTATTTTGGCATTCCTTCTTGTCCTTAAATTACTTTAAATGCAACACTCTT
>NW_018127898.1:1933628-1943231 GCF_001952655.1 Monopterus albus | reverse complement strand
GCTCTTTCCCATCTGCTTTTCCCCTCTTTTATCGCTTCTTAGGTGGAGTTAATCTCTCTTTTCCGCGTCACTAGCCCTGATCGCCTCTTCATCACACAGACCACTACATATCCAAGCACACACACACACATGCAAATACACACACACACACTTGGCTGGAGAATGGTGAGTTGAGGGAATAATTAAGTGATAATTAAGGTCTTTTTAATGATTTGATTCAGTGGCTCTGTGTATTAAAAGTATGTGTAAGTGAGGCATTCACCTCTCCAGCCTATTACCATGACCTTGACTTTAGCGAACACACCACAAAAAAAGGCGGAGCAGCTGTAGCATGAGTAAAGGTTAGGGGAAACTTAAAGGTTAAAACACACACAAACACACATGCAAATCCACAAATGGTTGTCCGTATAAACACACAACTGCTGTGTAGCGGGGGTGGGGGGTGGGGGATGTTGGGGGCCATAAACCTTACTTACACACTCTTACACAATGCTGTATCGCCATGGGGATATGAAATTTAATGCTCCAGTGAGTGATATGTTGGTTGGCTGGTCTGTATGTGTGTGTGTGTATGTGTGTGTGTGTGTGTGTGTGTGTCTGCAAAAGTGCCTGATTTGCAGATATACACTAAGAGCAAGTCCATACTGTGGTTAATTAAGTGGGAGAGCAATGTTAAACTCAGTGGTTTTAATAGTGGTAGCATAATGTGTGTGTGTGTGTGTGTGTGTGTGTGTATTATCAGCCCCCCCTTTCCTCTTTTCCTCGTTTAAGAAAAAAGAGCTGCTTAAGAGGTTCTTAGCCATCTGCATGTCTGTTTTCAGAAAACCAGCACATTTCACATTTCCATTATGGCACACGTTGTCAGATCTTCCCACTGCAATTTATACTTGCCTAAAGCTACTGCTCCTTATTAAATGTACTTTCTGCTCCGGCCATGTGTGTGTGTGCGTACAGGTATGTGTTTTCTAGACTTCTCCTCTGCTGCAATTACTTCTCTATCCCCATTCTGTAAATATCCCCTTGACAGCCTTCACAAGATTGCATGTGTGTTTTGCATGTGTAGGTAGGAGGTCACAAGTTAGTGTGACTGATTATTTGACAGATTTGTACCAGATGAAATGTGTTTATTGGTTCGTGTCTACATGGCAACCCCTCTATTACCTGCTGGGCACCAATACACTCCTGACTCCCTGTGAGTCACGGGCTGATGCTAAAAAGCACACAAGCATGCATGCATGTGCATGTATATAGCTGTGCACTAGCAGAAACCTATGCATTTTCCTAGCACCATTGCTAAAGTTGAGGTATCAAATTGACAATATGTGCATAAGTGGATATGTGGATTTGTGTATATCTTCAAAGGTCCCTGAACATTGAATAAGATATAATCACACCTAGCGTGTGTCAGCGTCTCCTAAAACAGACACATCCAAACATGCAGGCCCGGGACTGGATCCAAACAGAGTGTGTGTGTGTGTGTGTGTGTGTGTGTGTGTGTGTGTGTGTGTGTGTGTGTTTACCTGCTGTAGCATTAAAGCCTGCTGTTGCTGGAGCAAGGCCTGGAGCTGAGGGGGAGAAAGGATCTGTTGCATTTGCTGAGGAGTGATCATCTGTGGACTCATCATAGCCATGGACACTGGGACCTGGTGACAGCACAGGGGCACACATAAATGAACACACATGCATTTTAGATTTAGATTCCACAGTATACACAAAAGTAGGGCGAATCAATCAGTAGGATAAGCTTTGTGTGAAAAAGGCTCGGCCAGCATAGCGAGCTTTGCATGACTGTGCATGCAACTGAATGCTCAAAACAAACAATCTGAATGGAGCTTGTACAGTATGCTGGTATGAACAGGCAAAGTGAGAGTGGTGTGTTGTTTCTTATTCTACTTTGTCAGTCACCCTTAAGAAAAGCTGGTAACATGAGACAAAAATAAACAGACACACCAAAGCACACACATATTGTTGACATTTTCCTACACAAGGCTGGCAAAAAAGAGGACAATTCTTGTGACAACAGGCACAGATAAAAGAACGGATATGCAATCTTCCTATAAAATATAAAATCTTATCTGCTTCCATAAACACATGATTAGGACTGCTTCCGATTCTCTTTCCACACAGTCAAACCTAGCTATGAAGAAAGGAACAACAAAGTAGCTATCTGATGAGATGTCTGTCTTATCAGGTAGAGCTGCAGGCCAGCAAAGAGAAGGAGAGAGAGAGAGAGAGAGATGACAGAGAGAAATGTGGCAATTCTTGCAGATGTGTTTTGCAAGCACTCTTTAAGCACATGCATTGTACACAGAGATGGGCAGAGATGCTAATCTGATTACAAACACTGCAAAACCAAAGACTAACTAACCACATAAATCAGAAAACGAGACACTCATACACATAAATAAATGAAGAGAAAATATATGAAAAACCATACAGACAACCCTGCTCACAAAGTACTATTGTGTTTATTAATCTAAATACGTGTTGAAAAAACAATCAGGGGGATAAGGAGAACAAGCATTTGATACTGAGAGGCATTTAGGGAGATGAAGAAACATCAAGTCCAGGAGCTGATAGTTTCTCTCTGTTTACAGACTGAGGGGTGACTACATCCTTTACTACCTGCACCTCAATAAACAATACTGCTCACAATACAAATAATTCTGTCTATTAGTAAGTGATGGCAAGTTTACTGAGAAATACAAAGATGAGTTATCACCCCTGGAATTGGCCATTTATCTGTATTCACCTTGTGTTATATCCATCTCTTTGATGGTCTTGTGCGTATTTGTGTGTGGGCTTGTATGTGTGTGTCGGGGGGCAACCACAAGTGCCGGTGTGTGGAGCTCTCTTCAGAGCAGTCTGTCTACTCACCACCTGAGGGGATGAAAGGTAGCAAGGGTGATGGGAATTGTGAGGTAGAGAGTAAAAGGGGGGACGAGCTGTCATTGGAAAATTACATCTGTAAAGAGCTGATATGACTTTGTAAACAAGACTGACCATAAACACTAACACTTTCTCACCTGGCCCCTGTCTCCCCCTCCTGCAACTCCATCCATTCTCCTCTCTCTCTCTCTTTTCCTTTGTGTTTCTGTCAGTGCCCCCAGACGCTGTCTATGGTTTTATCAAAGCAGGTTTGCCAACTAAGCTGCATGTAACGGTGAAGGGATGGTGAGAGTGAAGAAAAAAGGGCTAACCTAGGGTATAGAAAGTGGAAGGTATGTAAATGAATGAGCAGTAGAGTATACGAGTGTATACATTTAAGGTGAGGGAGCAAGGGAAAAGAAGAAAAAGAAAGGACAGAGTCACAGCAGGGCGAGTGAGAGGAAGGGTGGTGTTGTGGCAGTTGGTAAAGGAACAGGCTGAGGGGTTTGGGGGGTGGGGTGGTATAGTATAGTGAGTAAGGTGGGGCGTGGTGAAGGGTGCCATTTGGCGTCATGCCAGCTTGCCCCCGCTGCTGGGCCTTGTCAGTCTACGCTGCCAAATGAAAAGCTGTAATTAATTGCTCTTGTGCATCCCATTCTTCCTCCCTGACAACTCATACATTCTATTTTATACACACCGCCATTGACATTTTCAAGTCACAGGCGTAATAATTACTGGAGTTATAGCACCTTTCTGTGTGTTGGCTGACGTTCTGATGCCAGAGCCAAATGCGCATGCACGTGTGCTAGTGCAGATCTACTGTATATGTGTTGAGTGGGAGTATATGTGTGTGTGTGTGCACGGGCATGTGTTTAAGGCTGAATGTGCGTGTGTGGCAGGCTGAATGCTGAGTAGTTAAGGTTTGACGCCATTAATTGCCCCTATAATCTAATATCACAAAGCGTGGTGATTATGGGGCATGCGTTGCCACCGCCATACGACACCGCAAGCCTGAGAGCGCCGCCACAAAACAAAAGCCTCGCCATTAGCGATTTGACGGGGCAGGACAAAAGCGCCCCACAATGCAGAATTATATTTTCATTCGGCTTTGTCTCTCCCGGTGAATGATTTCTCCCCTTTCATTGGACGGTGAATAGGGAGAGTCTGCAAAGCCAGGCGATTTGAAGTCAGCCATTTATTAAATGCATTTAATTTTTTTTTCACTGTCATCCCATTTTTTTCATGTTGCATGTTAATTTAAAAGAGAGATGCGTGGTAGATTAGTGGGAGAGAGGTGAAGCTGCAGGGAAGTGAGTGGAGGGGTGAGAGAGGAGGATACTCTCCACACAGTGTAAACTGGAAGGAAGGAAGGAGGGAAAGAAGAGAGATGGGGATGAAGGAAGAATATAATGGCTGAAAAGGTGAGAAATGGGCATGGGGAGTCACACAGAAAGATAAAGCCTGCCCTACCCTGCAGGCTTCTGGAAGGAGAAAGTGTGTTCAAGGGAATGGCTACAGCAGTGAAGACATACATGTGCATACACACAAATGTCAAAGAACAATAAAATGAGTAGGCAGTTGATAAATGTGAACATTGGGCACTAATAATAACAACATTTAAAAACCTAGGATGCCACTTCTACCATTAATATGCAAGAATCAGTCATATGTGCAACCACACATGCACACACAGGCAGACGCACATACTGCTGAGGGGTCGGTGGCTGACAGAGGTCAACCCCTGCCATGAAAAGATGGAGCTTAGGGAGGGAGGGGGGTGAAGGGAGAAGAGGAGAAGCAAGAGACAGCCCTGTCGTTTACAGAGAGTGGAGGAGTAATTAGAGGGGTTGTTTGAAGAGGGAGTTTAACTGATTAACAAAGGAAGAGAGGGAGCGAGGGAGCGCCCGAAAGATGGGAAGGAGGAGAGAGGCACCGAGTCCCAGAGGAGTGAAGACAGAGAAAGAGGGGGATGTAACTTGCATTTCAATGAGGCTCCATCCCTTTCTCCTCTCCTCCCTTGATGACTTTTCATTCTAACGAAAAGGAAAGCCCCACTTTCCATTTCAGATGAAACCTTGGGAAGAGAGGAAGGAGGGCTATCTGATATTAAACCAGCATGGAGCCAGAGGAAATAGGCACAGTACAGCTCGGTGCCATGTTTATATAGAGACAGGTTAAACGAATGAATCATCTCTAATTTAGGAGTGAACTTTGGATTTCACAAGACCCTTCTTTCAAATTATGGTCTATGACTAAAAATGGACACCCATAACACAACATCCTTTCTTATGTATTTGCTCATACACCATAAATAATACCATTTAATGTTTTGTCTACTTCTTTTTCAAAAGATAACTGTTTGACACTCATTCAGAAAAACACACAGACTGTGTGGCAGTTTATAAAAGAGTGACACACTCTCACAAGCAGATACATTCATTCCATGCTGACTCAAAAATGGGCAGCATGGTATATGCATGTACTGTATGCATGTGTGTGTGTGTGTGTGTGTGTGTGTGTGTGTGTGTGTGGTCTTGTATTACTCATGTTATGGGAAGGTAAATCTGCTCACACAGTCACATTGTGGGGACATTATGTCTTATGGGGACAAAAGCAAGTCTCCAAAATGTAAATTAGTACAGTTTAGAGTGATGATTTGGCTTAAGGTTAGGGTAAGTCAATGTCCCCTGAAGTGATGGATACACCATGTATATGTGTGTGTGTGACAGAAGAGAGACAGAGAGGCAGGCATCCCTTCCAGGGTGAGGTGGTAATGCTCAGTGACAAGGATAAACAGCGTTGGGGTTTGCTCCTACCAGGAGAGGGGGATGAGGAAGAGGAGGGGAGGAGGTCTGTGTCAGCCTCTCTCTCTCTTTCTCTGCGTTCTCCTTGTCATTTTTTCAATTATCCCTTTCTCCTGCGTGTCCCCATAGACCCAGAGGCAGGGCCTGCATCATTTAGACTGAGAGCCTGTTTGGATTCTGATTATAGTCTCCTGTTTTCTCTGCACTCACTGCCATCACACACACACACACCTTCAGATACACCTAGATGTGAATGAGAACTGGCCTCTATCTTTGAATCTTTTTTGCTGACTTCTGATTGGAGAGTAGCAAAGTTTGACACATTAATAGGAGCAGTAGAAAAGAAATCTGTGCTCATTCATGTACATGGCAACCGCATGACCCTCTTCTGCCACTTTAGCTGCCAGCAGGCTGGGGGATAAATGAGAGACTCCCATGGACAAAGCACTACCGTGTGTAAAGGCTTTAATGGTGTGTGGTGAACTCCATTCCTTGTAGGTTCAGGATTTGTTTATTCACCTTCCCTCTTTCAGTCCCTTTAGATATACAGCCTGTCTATGCTCATCATGCTAAGAGATAAGAGGAGAACATGGGGTGGTGTGAGTGGGGGGAGGGGGAGATGGGGGCAAAGGGGCCGAACAGAGAGGCAGTGGAATGAAGGAGAAAAGCATTTAAGTGTAAAAGAGAAACAGAAGGAGTGTCCACTGCGCTGAGAGCATTGTTTGGCGCTCAGGGCCAGGCCTCTACTGGAAGTAAATGGGCCCCATTGTGTGTGGTGAGTGCCCCTCCTCCAGCTAATCTTCAGCGGGGCCAGAGGCCACATTACTCTGTGGGGAACTGATGAGCGAAGCCAAGTGGGGCTGGAGATATTCAGAGCATCTTCCTGCCTCAAACTTCAAACCTTTTTGCTGAGTAATCTTTCTGTCTGTGTCTAAGAACAATGTACAAGCTGAAAACCAAGAGGATGCATGTTGCATGTACTGCGTTTTTAAGCCTATGAATAGCTGCCAACAGGTATTTTCTTGCCAACCACAAGTGCAAGCATGTTTTGTAAGATAAGGTGGCTAATAGAATGTAACAATATCTAACATAATATTTTTCATAGTTGTTAAAATTTTGCATTCTTTACATTAGGTTTAATCTTATAGATGTATTGAAGCTACAGTCATTTTGATTGCGACCTAGTAGAAGTGAGCTGCTACTGAGTCAGTAAGACTATGCAGTAAGTGATATATTAGCATTCACATACATTATTTACACTAAATATGATATAGCTGCCTTTATTGAACATACACAGGTGTAGAATTCTTTTTCCCTTCTTCTACAAGTGTCTAAGAGCAAATAGAATTGGAGATTAGGGACAAACTGAATACAAAGAGGCTGAGATGAAGGACGGATGACTTGTTGCATGGGTGCACAGATGAAAGGATGGAGGTGTGGGGACAGTAGAGGGACCTGAGACCACCACAGGGAGAACAGTGCTTGGGGTCTTTACCAGGCTACAGCTGAATTGGGATTTACACACACACACACACACACACACACACACACACACACACACTCATACAGTATGTATGTGGATGCACATGACACTGAGAACTCCCTGACAGGGGCTGGACAAATGACAAAAAGAAGAAAGAAAAAACTTCAGAGAGGACAGTGAAAGACCAGCAAGTTCAAGTGGAAAATCCTCCTCCTTCTCCTCCACTTCTCCATCTCCCTCCCTTTTTCTGCCCCATCCACCGCCTCCCTCCATCTAACGCCCCAGTGCTTCAGAATAAAAATGACAACACATTTCCAGAAACGCACAGACAGACACACACACAGGCTCAGGGCACGTCACTGGGAAATGTGAGAGGCTGTTATCGACCATATTTCATTACTGATTTCACTCATGTTTCAAATCACAAAATAAGAGTTTCACACTTCAGTGGCCAAACCCAAACCTCTCCTCTCCATCCTTCCCCTCTGCCTGTCCACCCCTCTGCCCACAGCCAAACCCATTCCACTGGCTAAACAACCTCCTCCCATACACCCTTCACAAACTGTCAGGACCACATACTATACCCCCCAACACTTACACACACACACACATACACACACATATGGGAGCCAATTCCCTCCACATCAAATAAGAGAAAGTGCCAACTAAGCACTTTCACTGAGTGGACAAAAGCAGCACTTTGGGGAAAAACACTTTGAAAGAAAATAAAAGAAGGAGAGAAGGAACTGCTTCAGTAGTGAAGACTGGTGGACTAAACACACATTTTTCCACATACTTTTGTTTGAACCCTGCCTCAAAATCTTTATGTTTAATAGGTTTTCACAAATCCATACAAAAAAAGGCAGCTGGGAGAAAGAAAACAATTTAGCAACCACTAGAAAACTGGTAAATTATTATGGCACTATTGATTAAACAGTAGTTTCACTGAAAGAAAATCTCTGTTTTTCCTGTTTTACAAACTGACACGACTCAGTTGCCTTTTCCTGTCTTTCCTGCGCGGCTGCCACTCATCCTCCATCCCACTGTGCCGGTGCCAGCCCTCTCCAGAGAGCAGAGAGCCAAGCTAATTAACATATCTCTAATGAGTCTTTTCATTTTTTTGCTAATTAAACGTGCTCCTCAATAATACATGAAAACAGGACACCGTGCTATTCAATTACATACGTATGGGCCACAGCCAAGCATGTGCATTAATCTGCATGTGTGTGTGCCAAGTGGCAGCATGTTAAGTGTGCCAGGAGCATGTCTACCGAGTGGGTGTCTATGTGTCTGTGTCACCCGATGTATGAGCTTGTGCCAAGTGTGGCCATTGTAGAGAACGTTTGGCAGGTCATGAAGGCATACTATGCTGGGTAATCCACCAATTCCCACCTTGCCTGCCAGCTGTGTGCCCAGCAGATCTCTTAGTCGCACTCTGCCATGTCCAATTAAGGTAACTGTGGCCAATAATGTCCAATACCTCCAACAAATAAGTGCCTAAAGTGTGAGAGATCACACTGCAGAGGGTAAGGATATCTTTCAAGAGTAATTGAAAGGGAACGGCCTTTTTTAACTTCTACTGACTGACTGAGCTTTGTGTGCTGTTGCTTTTTTCATGGCGCCCACAACTAATTCACACCTCGAAGCCTCTTGGTTCAGCCACAGGTTTCTGCAGGCCTTGTTTAAAGGCACATTCCTAGTATTTGTAAAATAAGATCATAATGTTACTGCTATAAAAATCTCCAGTCCAGTAAAAAATACAACCTGTGATCATCTGCTTTTGCATTATTTTGCAGTTATTTCTGTAATATTTAATGTCTTGAATGAACAACCAATGGATGACAGTGGCACTATGTGTGTATCAGTGCTCCGTGTTGGCAGACACTCGGAAGGTATAACATTTTCAACCCGAAGAGAAAAGATAGAATTGGTACCTTTCTTTAAAAATAAAGTTTTTCAGAAACGCAGACCAAAACAATAAGCATGACAATTTATGTAACTTTATGCTTTCAAAATGGTAATTTTATTCAATTTCCGGGTTGTTATTCTACAGTAAGTGTTATCATTATCTACCAACATTATTAAGTATTATTTCTATCTGTGTAAAATTATGCACTTGTTTCTAATGTCAAATTAAAACGCCTTTAATCTCGCATTATCTAACTCCTAAGTAATCACATAATATTCTGATTATTGTGCTTTTCAGTAACTGTAACTGCAATTTCCTTGCACACAATCATTTTCGCCTGCAATTGCCTGTCTACAGACTTGAGCTATTGTTGAGTTTCTACTGAATGTGACACATGACAGTGTGACACACACACAGAGAGAATGGATTGATACCATCTCACATAGCCAGCCAAACACACAGACCATCTCTGAACAACCAATCAAAAAGCAGATATAATCTCAGAGTTTCTTTTGCTCTCTGCTCAGATCCTCCCCTCT
>NW_018127898.1:1930739-1933574 GCF_001952655.1 Monopterus albus | reverse complement strand
GTCAGTGCAGACCAAGGCTTCTCCAGTAAGTCAAGACACGTAAAGAAGTCTTCCCACTCTCCCAGTCTGCCTCTGTCGTTTTCCCTCAGAGAGAAGGGAAAAATCTAATTATCGAGCTCCTAAAGATCTCATTATTAGCTGAGGCTCATTTGCATGTGTGAGAGCAGCCCAGCAGGAACCAACCTGAGGACGGCCATTTTGTGCTTGACGTGAGCCACTGTGTCACTGTACAGTCGAGTACTGCCACCTTTAGAAATGACCAGATTAAAATGTCTGGCTTGACTTACGCCAAAGCGTACTCCTTCAAACATAAAATACTCATGAATCTGGGCCTTACAGCCATAAAGAGGTTTCTGTGTGTTATCTTATTAACCAGGTTTGTTGTGAAGTACAGTAAAGAGCTTCTGTGCTATTGTCGCACACAAGCAGCACTTTGTGCTTTGGTGTTCCTGGCTATGAGGTTCCAAGTACAAACACACACAGAGAACTGTAAAAAGTGTGTGTGTAAGAATGTTTGTATGTGTGTGGAGCCATGTGAGCTGACAGCTCAGACAACAGAGATGTAGTGTGGACGCCCCCAGAGAGTTCAGCCAGGCTAGCCAGGCCAGGCACCAACAAACAAGACAGAGATGGTGGGAAAAGAGGAGGGGTAGAGTGGTGGTGTGTGTGTGTGTGTTTGTGTGAGTCTGAGATACAAGAGTAGGCAGGCAGTGGAAGGGAATACTCCTTCCATATAAGAGATGCCCTTGTGGGGCAGGTCAAGTGAAAGTGTGTTCACTGGGTGTTTGACCTCATTCATGTGACACTGCTGTTATAGGTTATTGTCTTGTCCAAATTCACAGAGACGTGACTACAGTTCCTTATATTTCCCTGCTAAACAACCCACTCACATTACGGTGACAGTATTGCGCACATATGATATCAACAAAACGTAGCACTTGGTTCCAGACCGCCTGCTAACTCTTTCTACACATCTCTCTTTCGTTTCACCTCTGGTACTACCTCCCAAGGTGGACCAGAGGTGGACCAGAGGCACCATGAAAATGGCCCACCATTCCGGCTTTGGTGCACTAATCCCACTTTGAAAAGGCAGTGTGTAAGGGGCTTCTGTAACAGTGAATCAAATTCCCTCCCTGTTGACCACAGCAGAGTACTGTCTGACATGCATTTGACCCAGGTCAGGAGGAGCGTCTGAAGACACACACTGACCTACTTGGACTGACTGCAGTGTGGATTTAGAACATGTGTCAGTCTGAAAGTCGCTTAGGACAGCAAGCCAGAGGCAGAGGGGCCACCACCATAGGTCAGAGTCAGGAGTCTGGAGTCCTGACCTGGAGTCTACGGCTAATATCAATTTAGACAACATATGCACCATTCTGTGCTGATTTAAAGTCTAAATGTAATTTTAATTTTTAGAATATTTTAACATTCATTTTATTCTCTTACCCTAGCCAAGTAATCATGTAATTTCTACAACTGCCAGATTCTAACCAAAGTAAATAAAGTCATTCTGATTCCAATTCCAGTTTTGATTAGAGTGTAATCCACCAGACCCCTCTAATTTTAAATTTTATTTCATTTTTGACATCTACAGTAACAAGAAATCATGAATTCTGTGGCATTTCTGCTCCTCCCAGAGGTCACCTGGCAATTAAACTCTATGGCTGACGTAGAAAAAGCTTTTCTTTTGGACTTTCTTTTGAGTTTTATGTGAACTTTTCTCTTTCTGTTCCATCGTACCATAGTGTTCAACAGCCAGATCTTCCTTTGTTTATTTCAAACAAACCCTGCTTGCTGTAGTTTCTGGGCACCAGAAAGGTCTTCATGGAACACCACCAACTATTTACAAGAACAAATGAAAAACGTCTCCATGAGGTGTACATATTTGCAGGAATCATGTTCAGCATTTCACTCAGAAACAAAGCTGCAAACAATTGCATTTTATCTACATGCCTTTCACAGTGTTATTGGCTTTAGATGTGAAAGGTTTTCTATTTTTCCCATGAGCACCTTACTGGCTTCAGACACCACAAATGAAATCTGACCTTATCCACACTTTTGACTCACATCCATCTTTCTTCATTTCCCATACTGCAATGGTCCAGCTGCCTTTTTATCATGTGGCACTTGAATGAGAAGAGCAGTGCAACAGCCATATTGCTTGCTGTTCTAGCACAATGGTACCACTTTATTGATATGGCACACAGCTACAAGTCACACTTGGACCTGCACTGTGCACATCACATAATTGTAGAGAAGTGCAGGAAGTAATGGCATGTGTGATATTTTCATCACACATGTATAAAAATAGTGTGTCTGTGTGTGTTTGTCCTCCTCAAATGTCTGACAGCAGAGATCCTGCACAGCAGCTAGCCCCACTCTTTCAGGGGTGTTGTGGTCAATTTATCTGGATCAATGCATTGATCAAAGAATAACTGATCCAATGTAATCGATGCAAAGCTTAAACATCAATGCTTGAGTTTATTTTGACACTCTCATTTCAGCCAGCCACATCCATACCATACACACCAAGGCGACATCAAAGAACTAGAAGTAATGAAGGCTGACTTTTATGTTGCCTTCATCTGGGCCAAAAAACAATGTTTCTATGTATGGATTTATTGATTTACCCATCTCTCTAAAGACAACAAAGTGAAAGAAACCAGAAAACGTGATCATAACTGATACCAGCAAAAGGGTTGCAACCAAAATTAATGGCTGATTTAAACAGTTGTCTTTGGAGATGACACTTCACTGAATGTACCAGAAGAAAACAGAATAGAATAGGACAGAAAAACGCATGTCTCAGGGGTGTCTTGGAGTCTGTGTGGACTG
>NW_018127898.1:1904950-1929587 GCF_001952655.1 Monopterus albus | reverse complement strand
GCATAAGACTGTATATATATATATTTTATGTGTGACAATGTCAGTGCTTCCTACTGTATCTCAAAAGTAAAAGTTTATGTTGAATTGGAAGGTCAACATGAGTTCTTATTTGTACAAAATAACAGTTTAGGGGAGCACAATAGGCACATCATCATAGTGATTGCAGCCCCTGAAATAAATCACACTGAATCACAATCCCGTTGCAGCATACATTTATGTATCAACAAACACCAGATTGCTGGCTACAATAATGGATGTAAGGTTGTATCATGATGAAACCTGTGATTTAACATCTATACTTTCTCTATTTACTGTGGAATTCAACTCTGAGAACAGCTCGCTACCCAATCACTACAAGGATCTCATTCACACACACACACACACACACTTACAGACACATTAATAATAGCATGCACATGTAGTCACAAAAAGACAAAAACACAGACAGAGAGAGAAAGGGAATGAAAAGTATGTGCCTTTATCACACAGTGTAGTTGACGTGGCAGGTTGGTGAAAGGAAAGCTACATCAGCAGCCAGGGGCTTAATAATATACAGATTCTGACAAAGCACCACTTGGGTTGTGCATCTGTGTGTGGGTGTGTGAGTGTGTGCTCTGACCTGCACAGGGCTCTGTTTGACCTCATTGCTGCCAGGGGAGTTGAGTCCAGATGCCTGCTGGAGCAGGAACTGCCTGGCTGCCTGGAGCGCCTACAGGAGAGAAATGGAGATGATCAGGTGATGCACACCCAGTCACACAGCGAAATGTGCTCAGGATTAAACAACAACACTAATAAAAGTAACTTGCTTTCAACAACTTAAATGTGCATGTATGTAAGTTCAGTTTCAAATAATACACAATCAAACTTTTTCGATTTAAATAAAAGACAAAAACAAACACATACTCTTAAACTGGTCACACGCTATGTACCCTGTCCTTTTGCCAAGCTGTCAGATCCGATTTCCTTGACCCGAGATGTTCATCTAGTGCACACAGAGCATGCTCAAGTGGGTGCATCTGATTCTGTGTGTGTGAATGAATTCCTCCCAACTCATTCAAACCGTTTTTAGCTCCAAACTCTGACCATCTTCTCTTTCCAGTCTTATTTCCTCTGCCTTCTCCTCTGTTTCACTCTCTCTCTTCCAGACCCCTTTACCCCACCTCTATTTTCAGAGGAAGGTGAAAAGTGGTTTTTCCACATCCTCTGAGGCAGAAGTGTGTCAGCATATCGTCATGTGTGTCAGTTGCTCTGCGTTTGTGTGTGCCAGAGTGATGTAAGGAACTGTTTGCCCTGATGTGCCCTAAAGAGCTGTGACTAACCACCACTCCACCTCTTCATTGCCCCTCCTCTTCCCATTTCTGCACTCCAGTGCTATCCATTCAAACCAGTGACACCATCACTCTCTAGCTCACTGTCTTCATCCCTTCTCTCTTCCCCCAAGTGTTACCTCTGCCATCTCTTCCACCGTCACTCCTCATATCTCCTCCTCATCATCCTTAAATTATTTAAACAAACTGTATAAATCTTTCACTGCCTCATAATATGTCTCTCTTTTCTTTTCTGTATTGCTGGTCGACATTTTAAAGACCTAAGTGTTCATCAAAACAAATCAGCCCCTGAGGATTTTTTTTGGCATGCCTGAATGGCTCAGAAAACAAAACAAGAAAACATTCATCTCAAAACACATGAGCCGCCTCGCCCTTACTGTAAGTGCATACTCACACACACCCATACACACACGAGCTCAGCCTCATGACAGAGGGTTAGAGGCGAGACAGCAGGATGCACATTTGCTTCCTCTGGCTCAAAAGGGAAAGGTTCCCTAGTAAATATTGATTTATGAAAGTCTGTGTGTGTGTGTGTGTGTGTAGGTGTGTGTACCCATTTGTGTGTGTGTGTGTGGACACCACAAATTAACGGCCAGAATGAGGGGTGTTCTCTACCATGGAACCTCTTACTCAACCAGAGATTTCTTTTTCTGTAGCTGTGCATCATTTCATAACTACAGTAAATTGTAACACCATGAAACAGTGCAGCACACATGTACTGTATATTGTCACATATTTAACGAATTGTCAGATTAGAAGCTTGGGTACATTAAGTAAGGTTTAATTACAAAAACAGAAAGGAGAGATTAGAGGGAGCCAGAAAGAGAGAGGAGTTCTCTGTGCAGTCAGAGTGATGAAAACCAGCTGTATCGAGCACACTTACTACTTTTGCTGAGACCGCAATTAAAACACACACACATGGACGTGGCTGTGGACATGCCTACACACACACAAACACACACTCACACACACATATATCTTAACACTTTAACAAAAATCTAAGGAACCCCCTCCCATTTACTGGTTTGACCTCAGCATTAAAGCAGCCACAGACATACGCACACACACAGAGAAACACCAAAAAAAACACAACCGCCCAGTTTGTTGGCATGTGGTGTGAATTACTCCTTGAACACCCTGTCTGCTCAAGGGTGAGTGCATGTGTTTGTCTGTGTACGTGCGTATGCATGTGTGTTGGCAGGAGTTGGGGAGGCATGTCTGGCAACAATAAGGGACAATTCCACTCAAATTACCACCCTGATTACCACTATATTAAAGAGCCATTTATGGCTTTCATAAAT
The DNA here is from genome assembly GCF_001952655.1 of Monopterus albus. Classification (NCBI taxonomy): domain Eukaryota; kingdom Metazoa; phylum Chordata; class Actinopteri; order Synbranchiformes; family Synbranchidae; genus Monopterus; species Monopterus albus. The sequence continues at coordinate 1,926,958 of NW_018127898.1, read as the reverse complement.
GCTACAACTAAGCAGAGGTGATGCCTGTCTCCTCTCTTACTGTATGCCTGTATTCATGGATGTGAGTGTATATGAGTTAGACAAGAACTACCAATAAAGCAGGTGATTCTCCAGATATTTAAACAAGGTTTCCATTGTCAAGTTAGATACCAGTTTATTCAAATGTGCTGCACAGTTGAGAGGTGGAACATTTGATATTAGCTACTGTAAAGATGGCAAGTGTAGTTTTAAAACATGACTGCTGAAAAAAAAACTGCTTATTATTTGCTGGCAGGTATCGTTAAAAGTTATTTTTAAAAGTAATGTTCAATGCAGTAGATTGTTTCCAACTGTTGGGTATTACCGAACATCAAACTATTCTGAATGGACAACAGACTTGTGTCTATATTTGTCCTCTTAGAGCTCAGTGTTGCCTTTGACGCCACTGATCACAACATTTTATTATAGAGACTGGAACATGTCACTGGGATTAAAAGAACCAAACTAACCTGGTTCAAATCTTATTTATCAGATAGATTTCAATTTCTTCGTGTTAATGATGAATCTTCCATGCACATAAAAGGTACGGTAGTCCTGGTGTTCCACAGGGTTCTGTGCTAGGTCACATTCTCTTCACTTTATACATGGTTACCTTAGGCAATATTACTAGGAAACAACATACATTTCCAGTGCTATACATATGATAATCAGCTATATTTAGCCAGATGAAACAAATCAGTTGGTCAAACTTCAAACATGTCTTAAAGACATAAAGGCCTGGATGACCTGTAATTACTTTACTTCTAAATTCAGAAAAAACTGAAGTTATTGCCTAAAACCCTCAGAAATGTGCCATATAGCCATATAGTTGCTCTACATGGCATATGCCTAGCCTCCAGTAAAGACCTCATAGTGCCATTTCATCCCAACAGAGCACTTTACTCTCAGAGTGCAGGTCTACTTGTGGTTCCTAGAGTCTATGAAAGCAGAATGGGAGGCAGAGCCTTTAGCTATCAAGCTCCTCTCCTGTGAGGCCAGCTCCCAGTCTCGGTTTGGGAAGCAGACACCCTCTCTACCTTTAAGATTAGATTTAAAACTTTCCTTTTGATAAAAGCTTATACTTAGGGCTGGCTCAGGTGACCCTGAGCCTTCCCTTAGTTACAGGCATAGACTGCTGGGGGTCCTCTTATGAGGTTCTGAGGCCGCGCACCTCTCCTCTCCTCATTCTCCATGCATTTATATGCTGCCATTGTACTGTATGTCACTAACTTTGTGTCTCCTCTCACCTGTAATTTGTGCTCTCTCTCGCCCCTGGAGATGAATGTTACTGATGAGCAGCTAGTGGCATCACTAACCTCCCAGTATTTGCTTGTTTGTTGTGTCTTGCTGCTTTTCTTTTCTTTTCTCCTCTCTCTTCTTTATCCGCTCACCCCACCCGGTTGAGGCAGAAGGTCGCCCACCAAGAGTCGGGGTCTGTCAGAGGTTTCTTCCATTAAAGAGAGTTTTTCCTTCCCACTGTCGCCAAGTGCTTGCTCAAAGGGGATTTGTTGGGCTTTTCTCTACTATATTTTAAGGTTTATGTAAAATGACTTGAGACGATTTTTTTTGTGGTGAGTTGGTGCTATATAAATAAAACTGAAACAGAAAATACCTGTTAACTCAGCAGCAAAACTACCCATGTATCCATGAGCTAAAATATAAATAAACCTTAAACTACAGATGACTATTAAAAAGATTTTCAGCAGTGGTAAAAGAGCACTAACACACTCTGAGGTGTTTCAAAATAGAACATAATGGACTCACCTAAAGAAGCATTTTCAGTTCCACCACCTCCATTTCCTTAAATCAGGACATCCTGTTGTACTCAATAACTTGTCAACCTGACCACTGCATTTAACACATACAGTGTATAAAAACTGATGATCTGTTCCATTTGTGTCATATGGGCTTTGTATCAATAAATTCCTATTCAATTATCTACAAGTTACTGGAGCAATGTTAGCTCCCTGTCTCATTTGTGTTATATTGGAGTTGGAGCACTTTGAGTTCTATGATTTCTATGGATAATAAAATTAAACTGTGAACTTTCAACTTTGAACAAAGTGAGAAAGACCATAGGTTTATTGCGCACACACACACACACACACGATAATCACCGGCAAACAAAGCCAAACTGTCATCTCTACTTTGTGAAGAAGCACTCCTCTTCTTTTGACCCTTCTTTTATTTCTCCTCTTCACACTTACTCCTTGCCTTTTTCTCTCTGTGACCTGGCTGAGCTGTAGCATTGTGAAGCATGCTGCCACCTCCACACACCCATCTACACACCAGCTCCTCCTACACTCCCCCAGCCCCAACTCCCCACTCCTCCCGTGGCATTCTTGGGGGCACACTGCACCTTTAAAGAAAATATGAGGGAGGCCTGAGATGGAGGCCCAACAACAGAGTCTTTGTGCTGCCGCAGAGTGTGCGTGCACACACACACAAACACACACACACACTTATACACACATCAGTGGTGTAAGACAGGTTTTATTAGAGTGAGAGAGAAAGGAGGAGGAGGAAGAGGAAGGAGGGGTGAGGAGGTTACTGCTCAGCTTGGAGGCCTGAGAGCACAGTGTGAGTATGTGTGTGTCAGTTCAGTGTGAGTTCTTCTGACTTGTCATCGCTCTCCTCTGTAAATCATCGCCTTTGACACAGCCTTTAATAACAGTGCATTTTTTAATTCAACAGGGTCACTCTCTCTCTCTCTCTCTCTCTCTCTCTCACACACACACACACACACACACACACACAGTAAAGGCCAGTTTCTCTCCTTACGAGGATTACAAAAAATGGCTGACAACTATTTTGCTTTGAAAGGAGGGAGAGCTAGTGAGAATCCATTAGAAGAAATGGTTAGAAATGTAATTTTGTGACGTGTGTGTGTGTGTGTGTGTGTGTGTGTGTGTGTGTGTGTGTGTGTGTGTGTGTGTATATGCACACCTACCATGCTTGAGATGGGAAGTTAATGAGTTCAATTTCAGCTGAGAACAAAAATATTACAACTAACATGTAGCAAGGCCAGGCCACCTTCGATAGATTTGTGTTAGTGTGTGTGTGTGTGTGTGTATATGTGTGTGCGTGCTCGCCTGTCTCAGGTTGCTAAAGCAAACAGGTCTCTGTGTGTGTGTGATGAATCTGGCCTCTAATCCGCCCAGTGTGTTTGGGTGAGACAGAGAATGCTGGAATAAGCAAAGAAATCCAAACAGTGAGACGTAGCAAAGGAAGGGGGGGACGAGAGGGGAGATGAAGGGAGAAAGAGAGGGAGAGGGAGACAGGTGGGTACCATATGTTGAAGTAATCCATCAGCACTGACTGAGATCCATTGTTGACGGCTGAAACGAAACAAACCCGTCCCCCCTTCTACCCTCTCCTCCTCGTCTCCCCCCATAGATAAACAGCCCCTGAGGCAGACCGTGGGCTGTCCTAGGGGGTGGAAGGAAGAGAAGGGGAGGGAGTTAGGAAGGGCAAGGGGGAGGCAGGTGGTATCAGATTTCTTTGCTCTTAGGCCAAGAAGAAGAGCACACAGAAAAAGAAAGAAGCACAAGTTGATGGTGGTGGGAGAGACACTTATTGTCTCATCTGTCTACAAGCTAAACTACTGAGTGAGTGATTCAAATGTTTCAGCTGCGTTGGATGTAACAAATCAAAGTATCTCTCGGCCACTTTACTAGCTCAGCAGCCTGGGAAGACAGGCTTGTAAAGCATTGCTCCTCTATACCTCTATCCCCTTTCTTTCCCAGAAGAGAGTGATAGATGAAGAGACGGATAAACAGCTACAGGGCGGGGAAGTAGAAAAGCGCTCGTCACACCTAGCTGCTTCTCTACAGGCCTGCACGCTCTCTGATTTTGGATCAGTGGGAGAGACTGGGTTCAGGAAGGAGTTGTGGATCTTTTTTTTTCACACTTACTTCCCTCTTACATTCTATCTCCTTTCTGGAGTGCTGTCATTGAAGCCGAAAGCCAAACTAAAGCTGCGTCAAGGCTGCCATCCTCCTGGGTCACCCTGGTGATCCCTTGTATCCGTGTGCAGTGTGCCTTCTCACTTTGGCACAAAAAAAACACCTTGAAATTCTGCTAAACCCCTACCTTTCCTACTTTAATTCACTCTCTCCTTCATGTTTGGTCTTTGCTACTCTCTGCTAGGTTTTTCTGGCCCTACATCTCTCTTATCTTTGATTCCTTCTCTTTCTCTGGATTCTCACAGGGAATCATGATCAGAGAGGAAAATGAAACAAGACTGAACACATGTAACACAATCTGCAAAGCATGTAAATTAGTTTAAAGGATGATGATACACAGTGCAGTCCCAGCTCACCTGCCTTCAAAGGCTGACCCAGTATTTACACCCACACACATTGTACACAAACTTGGATTACCGAGGAGGTGACAGTGGGATTGCTATATGACTTTGGGGCATATGTGAGTGAAGGCTTGGTTACATCTGCGGTGGAGTATCACGTATCAAATGCAACACTGTCATTCACCACAAAAACCAGATTGCTTTCCCAGATCACTCCAACTTTCTTTCTCTCCATCTAAATCACCGGATCTGTCTCTTGCCCTTACTTCGCTTCTCCATATAATGTATAATTTACAAAAGTTTGGCTGGCATATTTCCAGGTTTTCTGTCTTTCTTGTGCTCTGCCCCCTCCCCTCTCCTCTCTCAAATCTGCTACCCATACCCTTGTTCACCACAGTAAATTCTGAGAGCAGATATGGGTTAGACGGAGGCCTAAAATAGATTGTCCAGGCCTACCAATGAAAGCTAAGCCTTCTGAAAGCAGCTGTTGGCCTTATGAGGAGAGCTGCACCTTTCCTTAGCTGTCAGACAAAGACTGACTACAGTGACAACAGCTGTGGCTAAAGCTGCACTTAGGATTAGCCTGGAAATACTTAAGGGATGATTATAATAAATTTTAACAACAAAGGCATCAATCTTGCTCAGTTTGAATAGTTAGTGTAAACAGCTGTTAAGACTGACACTCTCATAACTTGTTGTATTTAACCATGTACCATGGGTCATAGTTATTAAATATTACAGCAACTGATATCACTCATGCTTATATGGTCCTACAGACATTAAATTTAACTTGAAGGATTATATTTAGACAAAACTATAAGATGAGGGGGGGGTAGCTGCTGAGTAGGTAGCAGTATCTTCTTTTATGCAAAAGACAATCAATGTGGTCTGGAGAAACACCAGCACTAACATCATTGTTAGGAGAAAGTGGTGTGAAAAAATGTTTACTTGTCACGGCCTAATGTTTATGGTAGATACAATTAATAAACTAATTTGTCAAAAAGACACCGTCAGGGTGTATGTTTGGGGCAGGTTAGAGGTTTCCAGAGGGTAAACCTATAGGGGTAAGGGGCAGCCTGAACCAAAGCCTGCTAAAGCCACTCAATTTCATGGTGGGTTACAAATAAACTATGCTCTGCCAAGACTTCGCCCCTTTCCTCTGAGTCTTCCTCACATACGCTTTCTCTTTTTCTGGAATTAATCAGGTCTTTCCGGTCTGCCTTTTCCAGCCTTCCTGCCATTTGTTTTCGCTCACAGCAACGTGGCTACCTATATAGATGGGCTCAAGCCACACTGAATATCTTAATCTATTTAGGCTGCCATTGAGCTGGAGCTTGCTGGGACATCTTCAGATATTTCAGCTAGTCGCGACCCATTTCAGCTATTTCATGTAATGTTTCCGCAATTTAAGGGCACCCTTTGAGAGCTGAGGTTTTAAAAGCGGCTGAAGCAAACTTCCCTGGGCCGAACCTGACCATTAAAGAGAGGAAAGAGCACATTCAAGAGCCAATGCAATAAAACCTCACAAACTCCAAAAAAACTTCAAAATATGCCGTAATGTTTGAAAGCCCTGGCAGATTTTGGATTTTTTTCACATCCTATTTTTCATAAAAGGGACCTGTTCTAGGCTCTGGGGACCCTGCCGTTTTCCAGATGGTTCTTTTCAGTTCAAAACTGTTAAGTGAAACGAGAAAACCTCTCTTCTTCAACTAAGTCCCTATGTTTCTATTGATTCACAGGGCTATAGCACGGTCATAAAAAGGAGCTGAATGAATACCCAGGGCTGCTCTATATCATTACATAATTCATCATCATATGCACACATTTGAACACACACATGAAGGGAAAAAAAAAATCTTCCTAAGAAGGTGTTGTCAGCTTTTCTCTGTTAAGTGAAGGGAAAAGGGCATCAAGAGGTAGACGCTTAAAGATAATGATGAGGTGAGTGGTGACAGAAAGAGAAAACTCCTTCTTGAGAATATAAAAGCAGTTCCCTCCACAGTGTAGGCCTCATCACAGGCCAGGCAGCTAATTGAAGGCAAATAGCTCTACAGCAGTTTCCTTCTACACACATAAAAATACACGTCATACATTATATACACATATGCCGTTTCCCTGTGGTTTTCAACACAGCTCGTTTGGCAGGAGAGGAAGGCCTCACTCCAGACAGACCCAGCCCACAGAGGGAAACACACACACACACACACACACACACAAACACACACACAGCGTACCTTGTAATATTTAGCCCTCATCTTGTATAAGGTAGGACAGTTAAGTAGTTTGGTCATGCTCTTGTGAAGACAAGGCCACTTTGGTGTTAGGACTTAGCTGGGTGATCTCCAGAGATTAAGCTGTTTCTCCTGCCCAACAATAGTCACTTTTGCAAGGCCACTCCATGCTGAGGATAGCACTAGCCTGGCAACCAGGCCTCACATATGGAAACCGTTTAACTGTTATTATTAATAACCAAAAAAAAAGAAAATTAAACTAATAACACATGCAAGACACTGCCAAAACTCAGTTCAGGAGACAGACGGAAAACACATACATACACAAACAGAGACTGTCTGCCATGTGCACATGCATACACCAGCACATACACATATGAAGACAATGTACACACAGAGACGCCGCTTGGTTAAACAGAAAAACACGGTCCTAGTTAGTGGCCTGTAAAAGTAAGCCTGATGGCTTTGATGGAAAAAAAACCTCTTTCATGGGTTTGGTTCAGAGGGTTTTTACACCTGGCTGTGGCTCTGGAGACGGAGGTGGACACACCCAAACACTTGCATGCACACACATGCACAAACACCGGAAGTGATCAGGCACAATAAAGGCTGGCCGATGTACACAAAGATAAACTTTTAAACATGCACAACATATTTAACTTCCCCATATCAGAAGCAGGGGTTCTAAAAAAGGGAAATGGGTAAGTGTGTGTGTGTGTGTGTGTTTGTGTGCTGGACTATGAAGGAGGGTCAATCCAACCAGATGGCGCATTTTTTCAATTCACAAATATTCAAAGGCCTGTACAATTTTATATTTTTTAAAGCTTTTTTGACCAGATCTAACTTTTGTTGATTTTGGCTAACGTTACTATCACTATGACTACATTTGTCTAATGAAGCATTTAATTTAGAGGTTTAGGAAAGTGATGACTCAACTAGACAACAGCTAGGCAACAAGGGCAAGCAACTGGAGAAAATCTGACTTTTGCAGCGCTACTGTCTAGTTCATCTTCGATCTATTGTACTTAGTGCAGCCATGCACAAACAAGTTTTTCACCTTCACTGTAACTTCCAATAATTTATTCTCATCATAGAATAAAACACAGGTTAACATTTCTGAAAATAACTATAAAGCCATGAAAAAATAGAAAGAAGAAGCATTTTTGGTTTGAGGAGTTTGTCACTTGCTGATGTCACTTTTTATGAATTCCTCATCACTGAAGTGCTGCCTCACTTTATCTTGAATGGACTTTCACTATACACATTTTTTTCATATGTTCTGAGTGGAAAGCATTCTGTCAGTCATGTGGAAAAAGGACCATCATGCACTGTCCCAGAGTTCAAGAAGAAAGCAAATGAAAGAAAGAGAGAGAAGAACTACATTCCTCGTCTCCTCCCTGTTGACTCTAATCTCTCCTTTAAAATGGCTCACACAAAGAACCAGTGCAGACTAGCTAATTAGCTACACTTTAGGCCTCTGCAGCCATTGTGTGTGTGGTGTGTGTATGTGCATGTTCATTGTGTGCATCGCGGGCTCTCAACTGTTTCCAGGGTAACTACCTTCATTGGAGCGTTGTAGACCTTGCACATTTTGTCTTTACTCTTCACTTTCTCTGGTTCTGCTCTCGGTGTCTGTCTCTTTCTGTGAGTCCGGACTGAGGTGAGGTAAGGACTTTAAGAAAAGAGAGGAGACAAGGACCAAGGTGTGAGGATTTTGTTTGGCCTGTGTAGGTGGGTGGGGGTGGGTATATGAGGGCCTTGCCCCTTATGAGGTCTGAAACCGTGCATTTGAGCAGTTAAAACCAATTACGGTTATAGAGAGTAACCCATGTGAATGGGTATCCATACACATGCACACAGACACATCCCAGTCACACTGACCAGTTATAGTAATGAGGTCATGCAGCTTTGCTTGCTGACCTTTGACCTCTTAAAAAGGCCCCAGTCACCAGTACAATACCTTCTAAAGGGTGAGAGTGAACAATCCACTTTTTCACTCTTGGAAACTTCTCCATGAAGAATGTCCATCCGGGCTCATGTGTGAGGATGTGTGCGTGTTCATGTGTATTATTTACCTGACAGCGCAGCCAGGCCTACACACTGCACATGCTTCCAAACACTCCCATAGCAACCAAACCCAACTAAAACCCTTCAGGTGTCTGGGGATGTGTGTGTGTGTATAACTCTGTCTCCACAACAGAAACAGGACACACACACAGACATCTTCCGTTGGTATCTGTCTGTTTGTGTCTCTAAGCCTTGTGGGTGGTTTGGTCAACCAACTGCGGCCATATCTACTGTCCATGTACTCTTTTTTCAGCAAACCTGTAGCATTCTTTTGTGGAATAACTTAGACAAGAAACCGCACTGTTAGGTATATTTAACATTTTTAGTCAAGGTCATTTGAAATTTGTTGGTCATCTATGTTGTCATTTGTATTGTCTCATTCTAAATGTGAGCTCACTAAAATAAAATCCTAATAACTATGTTGAAATGGCAATAAAACATCACTTTCAATAGAACTGAATTGATTTGAAAATCTGAATTATTTATTAGCTGTCAGGTTTGTGCCTCAAGAACATTATGCTGCATTTAGTAGTGGTGGAAGACGTATTTGGATTATTTACTTAAGTAAATGTAGCAATATCATAGAATAAAAATACTCTGATACAAGTAAAGCTACTGCATTTAAAATGTTACTTAAGTAAAAGTACAAAAGAATTAGCATCAAAATACACCTCACCTCAAATACCAAAAGAAAAACTACTCACTATGCACAATGATGCATTTAACATTAAAGTATGTCATATTGTTGGATTACTGTTATTATTGATGCATTGTTGTGTATATCACTTTTAATGTTGCAGCTTTTGATGTTGACCAACTTATATGCTCATTCTTTGGGTTACTGCCGGGTCCCTTGTGAATTTCATTTTGTTTTATTAATTTGATTCTGAAAAGTAGCTACAAGCTAAGTAATCAAATAAATATAGTTGAGTAAAAAAGTACAATATCTGCTTGTAAAATGTAGTGAAGTCAAAGTATAAAATAGTAGAGAATGAAAATACTCAAAGTACAGGTATCTCAAAACTGTACTTAAGTACAGTAGTTGAGTAAATGTACTTGGTTATTTTTCGCCTCTGGTATTTAAAGAATTTTTAGAGAAAAAGTGAATATGGAGCTCATTGAGTGGAGAAATACAACAGCAAAGGAACTGAAAGGACATCAGCAGTCCTGCAACACAGTGGCCTGGCGTGGAAAAGCAACAAGGAAAAGGCCGTTCACAAATACAACATCTCAGCATCTCAGAATTCGGTCTCCATGTGTGAAATGAATATGATGAATATGAGATGGAGGGATGCCTCAAATCTAAATATTCCTCATCTACTATCAAGTAAGCTTTTATTGACCAATACATAGATTAATTCATATATAGACAGTTCAACAGGGCAAGGACAAGGAAACTAAAAGTCAAAGACATAAAAGAAACTGCTAGTGCTTTTAAAGCTCCAAGAGGAAGTTGATGCTCTATAGGTCTCTTTGTATCGTCGCAGTAACAGCAGTGGGTGTTCTGTGATGCTCTGCAACCCAACTTGCCCCTACTGTGTCTCAGCATGACCTCTGGTGACCTGTGAACTACACTGACCTCAGACATAAAGAGCAAAGCCTGGCCCAGACCAAGGGAAAGCTTTTAGGAGGTGACAGCACTCAGAGAAAGGCCTGGCTGGGACTGATTTACTGGTCTGCACACTCAACAGAAACACAGAGGTTGCACATGCAGACAGACATACAGACAGGAAAATAACACACACAGACACACATGGGATTCATCATGTCATGCAGATGCATAAAATGCAAGCATAATGTAATTAAATGAAATCCTACTGCACTAACAATCCAGAAAATGTGTCTGAAAACGTCTTTTGTTCTTGACCTCTTCCTCATTTACTCTTCGCCACCCCTTCACCCCCATCTCCTCTGCCCTCCTGACCTGAAAGTGAACTCTGGTGGTGAGCTGGAGGTCAAACAGGACATGTATGACTGTCCCAGCGACCAGCATTCACTCTCATAATTCAGCAAAGACCTAACAACTGAAGCTGTAGAATCACATATGTCTTTGAGTCCCAACTATACAGGCCTTAATTACTCAGTCTAGCCAATCTAACAGGAAGCCATACATTATCTGAATTATCCAGTATCTCTCATCATCTGTTTACACACGCACACACACTGGTCTCATACTGTACATCTGTCCGCAAAGCACTCCCGGGCATCAAATCCAAATGCACACGCTTGCGCGTGCGCATACACACAAAACAGCTATCTTTCATCAGTGCTTGTGTATATCTGAGATCTGTATCGGTGCCCCTGATCTCCAGTCATCACTGTGGCTTCTTAATTACACCCTTCATTAACTCCCATCAGCTCTGTGCATGCGTGTAACTGCCTATAGGTGTGTTTGTGAGAAAGAGAGAAGAGGAAAGAAACAATGATTGTCAGTATGTGTGTGAACATACGAGAGAGCAAAAAACTGTAAAAACTAGAACATGACAAATGGGAGTGGGGATCGAAGCTCCAAACCAATTTCTAAAACTGCCTTTTTCTCAGCCAATGTTCCTTTTAAACCCTTGGGGAAGGGAGACCACCGCTACAATCTGCCTCTCACTTTCTATTTGCACGAAACAGTCAGTTAAGGGTGAGAGAAAGAGAAAGAGAGACAGAGGAAAAAGCCGCTCGCTGACTGGCTTAGCTGACTGATGACTGGCACCATTTTTTGTCCTTCTTTTGCCTCCTGCGTTCCCCTCTTCTCTTCTAGCCATCATAAGCCACTAGTACTGGAACACCAGAAGCAATTCATTGATGAAAAGGGAAAAGGACGAGACAGAAAAGGATGAGAATAGATTAGAGGGGGAGTGACAGTGATTTAAGTGCAGACTCACATCTGCAAAAAAGGCGGATGAGCGATGTAAAGAGAAGGCAAGAATTGAAGACACCTGGTTCTCGTCAGAGCACCCTCCACCCAGCCACACACACACACTTTGAGGTTTGTTACGCTTTATCCTGCTTACATTTCTCCTCTGCTATGCATCATTTCACATCTACAGCCATGCCCAGCTTCTCAACTAAGTGCCACACACTCTTCACTGCACTCTCACTTTTCCACCTCTCCTTCCTTTTGACCAATAGCTCAGCTCTTTATTTTCCCTTCTCCCCTCCCCTCCTCCCTGCTCTATCCCCTGGATGATGGGGCAGAACTGGTCTTCGCCCCTTCTTCCCTTTCTCCTGCTCTGTTCTTTCTGGGGAGGCAGACAGGCCACATTCCACACGGAGGCCCAGGCGCCCTTTTCTGACACGTCTCAACGTTACACTCCTCCCTTATCCCTCTATTCCTGCTCTCCAGCCCTCCAAGTCCCCCCACCACCACCACCAATGTGCTGCCTCTTTGCCCCTCCTTTTACCTCTGTTTCCTCTGGCTTCATGTCCCATCTCCCCAATCCCTCCTCTCCACTCACCCACTTCCCTATTCTGCCTGCTGACCTTGTAGCATCTACCTGTGACCCTCTCTTATCTGTTTATCTATCTATGAGACAAACAAAAAGAATGAAACAGAAGGACAGATACAAAGAGAGTGTCGGTAAACACTGAAAGAAAGAGAGACAGAAGACAGAGAGGCCAGTGGAGGGGTTTGATGGGCTGGAGATGGCTGTGATTTCTCTCAGGTTCCCAACGGGGCCAAGTCAAAAAAAAAAAAAGCTTTGTGTTCTGACAACACCATGCTGTCAGGAGTTTTGTGAGTGTGTATGTGTGTCCTTTCTGCTCCAGTGCTCACGGGCATGGTGTTTAAGCACCAACACCAGTCTGCACTACACCTTCAGGTGAGAGACTCAACCGTGGCAGAGAAAGGAACAAGAAGAAGAAGAAGTGAAGAAGAAAGAGGAGGAGGAGGTATGTCTGAGACTTTCAGTTTGAAGCAATATATACAGACAGTGTTGTCAGGTAACTGGTGTCAGGATAGGGGCTATATGTATCAGACAATATTGATTTTATGAGTTGTGGGCACAAGCTAAAAATAAAGCCTCTATGATCACCCAGCACTACCACATTAATACTGTTAAATTAAGAAGTGTGATCCTTATACACAGAGAAAGTATTTGCAAATTTCCAAAAAGGAGATTTAAGACCTTCATGCTAAAAAGCTACAATTCTACCTGGCATATAATTTGTCACATTTAGAGCTTATGTTAACTACATTACATGCCTATAATGTAGCAGGATCATCATTTATTGATCCTCAGTGTAAAATTCATAAGCTACCCAGCAATAATTCAAATTATACTGTATTTCGTTTCAACATCTTTCTGAAAAGCAACTAGTAACTAAAGTTGTCAAATAAATGTAGTGGAGTAAAACGTTCAGTATTTGCCTCTGAAATGTGGTAAAGTCAAAGTATAAAATAGCAGAAAATGAAAATACTCAAGTAAAGTGAAAATGCCTCAAAATTGCACTTAGGTACAGTAAATGTACTTAGTTATTTTCCACCACTGAAGAGAAATAGGAAATAAAGTGCTAGGTGACAACTTGTATTTATGAGGCAGATGCAATCTATGGTGTGATCTAGAACTAATCTGTATTTAATAATTTAAAATTTATGCTTAACATAGTTGCATGGTTTTTCAGGAAACATTTTGGACTTTTAAATGGTAAGAATAGGAAAGAACATGTTTGGCTAGAGGATAATAACAGAGGTGAATGGGGAGAAAAATCAGCTGGTTGTCATATCAGAGCAGCCATTCAGCATTGCTCACTGGCACAGAACCCCCATCTCGTCCAGGGGGTGAGGGAGGGTGAGGGAGAGGGGTGGAGGCATTTGGCCTGCCTCCATTTCTATATCTGTCTGCGTGTGTGTTAGTTGGGTGAACCAGAGGGTATCATGATGCTATTGATTCTTACAGACTACCTTGATTCATCTATCAGGAAAAGAAAAATATGTTGATGAAATGCTAAATGCAGCAATCAAGTCCATTCTTTGTACAAAAAACAAGGTGCAAAATGTTGACACATATGGAAAATATAACCCGCGAGTAAACACTCAAACGTACAGTACAACAGCCATCAACTTGCAAAAGGTTGAACAGTTCCAGAGTTAAAGAAAAATGCCCACAGTGGAGGAAAGACCCACCTCTGCCTCATGACAAGTCGAATGTTTCCAATCTGTGCACAATGAGATTAAACAGAATTCGCTAAATTGAGAATTACTGTGATAAATTACTGTGTATTTACTGCTAAATGAGTGGATGTAACAGTGTTAGCGAGGTGGTGTTGGGATCTGGAGGAAAGGTTGTGCTTGTCTTTCATGGTCCACAGTGAATCGAAAGAAAAAAGGAGTACAGTGAGAGAGAGGAAGAGAAAAAGATGGAAAGAGAGAGGGGGAGATATGTTTGTGGTTGGTAACCCGCTCAAGAGAGGAAATACCAGTGTGTGCATACACACACCCACACACAAACACACACTCAACACGCACACACAGGTGCAAAAACATAGAGAGCAGAGGCATGTCCAAGAGAATAAAGACCTGCTTTGTACGGGCTACAGGTTTGGTGTTTGTGTAAGCGCATGTGTGCACGGCTATGTCTGTGTGTGTGTGTGTGTCCTTAGTTGAAGGCTGCTGAGGAAGCAGGGTGAGGATTCAGTCAAGGGGAGGAGGAGGAGGTAAAGCAGGACAGGAGTGAAGGGCCTTAAGTGTTCTTCAGTCACCTAAGGCTCCATCATTATAATTAGAGGGAATAATTTTAGCAGCAGGGAGGAAACCCTGATTTTTTTCTCCCATGGGTTTCCTTTACTAGAAACTCAGCTGGTGTCGGATAGCCCAGAACTCACTATGACCCTCAGTGACGGGCGGAAACAACATACACACACATGCAAACACACACAAAAAGAGAGAGTGAGAGTAGGCAACCAGTGCACAAGTAGGAGAAATGGTTTTCTCTTAATCTCATCATCAGTTGAAGCAAATTCAGTGATTGAAAAGTGTAAATCAATGAATTTCTATCATTAGATGACAATGCTCAGTGAACCTTCCTGTGTAGTAATGAATAAGTGACTAATACAGAAACCACTGGATGAAAAAAACATCTTTTTGTTTGTTGAGTGTGTATGTGTGTGTCTGTTATGTGCTATGGGTCGCGTCCTTCTGTGAGCAATCAGAAAAGAGCTATGTGGACTTTGGGGGAAATGAGAAATAAAAATGTAGAATTCCATCCAAGAAGTTCTGGGAAGCTTGGAAATTCCATTTTAAACAGTATGTGTGTGTGTAGAGAAGGGTGTTTGTGTGTGTAGGGGAAGACTGACGCACAGGAGGCAAGATAAATTGTGCTAATGGAGGCGTTTCATGCCGACGTGTCAAACCCACACAAACACTAGTTTATGAATCTGTGAAAAAATTAAACAAAACAGTTTCTCTCCTGTAACTGTGGCATACTCCTTGAGCATCTGACTCTTATATGGAACATGTTTTTGCATGCCCCCACAACATGACAAAATGGCTTCACTCACCAAGGCAGTGTTTAAACAGCGTCTCCCAATTTGTTCTCAGCCAATAATTTGAAATAACATATAACTGAAAACTTAATGTTTATGAATTATTGCGGTGAACTTTGTCCCAGTGGAATTTGTTGGCACATTATGACCAGGGGATAATTAAAGCACCAATGAGCCAAGCTGTCAGAGCTTTTCACTGTTTGCACATGCACGGTTGACAATTACCAGAGTCCAGCCGACTGCACGTTGTCACATCTGGACAATATGCAGCAGCCTGGTGTGTGTATGCTTTTTTAGACAATGTCCTGTCCTTACTATGAGCTGAACAAGTGGGAATTGTTACAAAGCAAGTCTGACAAGCACACAGACACAGGAAGAATTGTAAACAAAATGTCAAATGCATGCATGGCATACCCCAGACAGACAAGAAAACACACACCTGTTGCTGTTGCAGGTGCAGTAAGTCCACTGGACTGATCTCTCCATTGGCGTCTCCGTTAGACCCGCCCTCCCTACCTCCCCCTCCATCCGATTGGCTGCTGAGGCTGCTGACTCCGTTCTGGTTGGATGGCGTTGTTCGAATGGTCTCAGAGGCTGATTCCACCATCATCACTGGCACCTAAAAGTGGAGAGGCAGGGGGAACGGGGGGTGTGGGGGGGGGCAAGACAGCACAGATTAAAAAGTGACCTGGGCAGTTTGGAGCAGAAAGCCTGCTCCCATCTGAGTGAACAAACAAGGCAGGACAAGGCAGAACAGATTAAAAAGTGACCTGGGCAGTTTGGAGCAGAAAGCCTGCTCCCATCTGAGTGAACAAACAAGGCAGGACACTACAGCAAACACATGCTGACATAGACAAGTGAACTATGTGTGCTTGTGTGAGTGTGCATGTGTGCTTTGTGAAAAAGGACTTTTGGTCATGAACCGCCCAAACACAAACATGCTCTCCCAAGTGGCCTCAAAGCAACACCTAAAGCAGATGCTTTTTTTTTGTCTGCGTCTAGGAGCGTATGCATGGCTTAGGATCAGATGTGCAGCAAATGTTAACTGACAAGGCTCTTAATACTCTGCTGTATAGTTAAATAACGCACACATTTTTGCAATAATCAGAGGTGGCATGTGTGCGCTGTGTAGGTTGGTCTTTGAGAAAGCTCTGTTTGATGCACCTTCACAGGGCCTCTCTAATTAGAGCCTGTTCCTTCCACAAAACCTGACAAAATGAGCCGTTCCTGGATGTGTTGTTGTTTTTGAGAAACAATGCCTCGGAAACACACAGACACATTTGCCATCGTTAGGAGCCCGAGCGTGGGAGAGAGGAGACACGGAGACACACGTACACTTTCAGAACACATACAAGGCAGCTAATACAAAACAAAACAAACCTTCATACAAACACGCAGGCTGTGAACTCCTGATGACAAGCTCAATCTCGTCTGTCTGCCTCAGCCAGTTTTAGAAATTAACACACACAAGCACATAGTTTTACAGGGGAAAGTTCTGCTGCTTTCATTTCAGCGACCCAGAGTGGGGGTACACAAAACGCTATCGAGGCATCCTATTGCTGTCTATGTGTGATGGTGTGTGTGTGTGTATGCCTGTGTTTTTCAGAGGCGTACAACCCATGCCTTCTGGGGAAACAATGAAAAGGTGTTTCATGAGAGAATCCTACTTTCTTTTCCTCTGAGGCAAGAGCAGGTGAACCTGTGTGTGTGTGAGACACAGAGAGAGTTTGACTCTGGTGGCATTGTCAGTGACATTCTAGCAGACACTTGCAGATGGACAGGGACCCATCAGAGGTCTATGTGTGTGAAAAGAAATCAGCAAGGTCTGTGGATTATACTGAGAAGTTTGGCTGAAGAATTTCTAGAATGTCAGTTTTCAATGCTTTGAGCTACACAGACAAAATTCCTTTCACTGTCATTATTTGTGGAATAATATGAGAGTGTCAGAGGTGAATTTCTCAAGGCCTGGGCACAGAAAACAAAACATCTGTATAGTTTATGCCACAGACTAAATGAGATTTTTTTCCCCAATTTTTTCAGAGTGAGGCACGTTTACCAATGTTTACAAAAATGTGGTACTGAGTGGGCCTTGTGGTAATAATGTTTTTGCCAACGGCTGTTTCTAAGGTTAAAAATAAACTTTAATATCAACTTTTGAGCCAATATTGTCAAGAAGTCTTTAAAGTACATTTCTGTGCCAACTGCATCTGCTTAAGATCTTGTGACATGCTGAAAAGCCCCGGCCACCAGCCACTGAGTGGACCTGGTGGTGAGAGTGGATGAACTAAACGGATAAACGTCACCAGTTGACGGTGTCTCCCTGACAAGCAGCACCACTGGAAACCCACAAATCACACTACAGTATTTTTCCTCCCCATTGACTCCCTTCACACATCCGCTTGTGAACTTAAGGCTAAAAAGTTGAGCTTTATTGTGACATTTAAATCTAGCCACTTAATCTCCAACCTCGCTCCTCTTCTTCACACTCTCTCCCTTTTTCAATCGCCCTCTTTCCATTAGCTCTGCCTTTGTCCAGACAAACTGCTCCCTGAGGTAATATTATGAAGTAAGGCAGAGCGCTGAGTGATCAACAGATCCCGCCTCACAGTCCACTTACTTTGCGCTGCAGTAGAAACTCCTCACATCATCACACGTCTCACTAAGCATGAATCACCGGCCTGCTATGGAGCCCGCACTATACTGCGTCATGCAGTAATGTACTGTACACCCATCTGCTTCTGACTCTTCCTCACTGACCTTATTAGCAGTGAAGAGAAGAGAGATAAAGACAGACAGAGAGGTAGAGCTCGCAGGTGGACAAGGACCTAATGGGAAAGTGGGGAGTGTGTAAAGAAGGAGCACTTGCCCTCTCTTTCACACACAGGCGAGTGTGGTACACTCCTCTAAAGGGTGTGTACTCTGTCATATCCTGTAATGGGTGTATATAAGCTGGTGTAATGGAGGTCGGGAAAAAGGCAGGGGCATAAATCTAGCCTGAGGTCTTTGATTAGGGATATGATACACACACATTGCTTTAAGTTTAAGTGTTTCTGGCAGTGATGAGGAGCTGCCCGTGCAGAGGCCTGCCTCAACCTGCTCCTAACTCTTTCTGCGCGCGTCTTTCTCCCTCTCTCAATTTCTCTACATGTTCAGACCCCTTTTAGCTGAACCCCTGACCTGAGAGTATGTGGGGAGAGACGTTCCACCCCCCCTACCCTGAGGGGACCGGGTGAGGAAAGGGAGGAGCACAGATCAGAGAGATAAAGAACGTGTGTGGAGGATAGGGAAATAAATGGCCTCCTTTGCCTTTTAATTGGGGTGGAGAACAGAAAGAAGAAAATGGGACTCAACATGTTTCTGATGACTCTGGTGTATACTGTATGTGTGCGTGTGTTTGTCTAAGAGGTTGACACATACCTTTTGTACTGTATTGGATTAGCTCACAGCAAACTCTGGGTGCCTGTGTTTATGTGTGCGTCTGGTGTGATTGATGAGTGGAGAGGAGTCGCAATGAGTCCAGTTAGGACACGTATAGCTTGTGCAGATGTTGCCGAAAAATTTAGCACTAATAATAATCAGAACTCTCCCTCTGCTGCTTCCCACTGCTCTGGGTGTGTGGAGTTCAAAGCTTAGCCAAATCTCAGGCTTTGTCAGAGAGGATTGGCTCTGTCAGATTCCTCCTGGTCACTGCTTGTTAGAACGGTAAAGTCGGACCAGCTTCACTTTCTGTGAACGCGTGTGCGAGCGAGGGCGGGGGTGAGTTGTGTACAGTGTGTATTTATGTGTGCATCTGTGTTTACAGCAGCTTAGTGAGATAATAAGTCTTTATCATGTTATGTCTCATGTGGGAATATTTTCAGCAGTCCCTGAACGCCTGCTCTGTTTCCTCCGCCTTGCATCAGCTCGCAGGAACGCTGCTTATTAGGCAAAGAACTGAGGGAATAAGGGTGGGATGGAGAGTGGGGGGAGAAGGGAGAGGGAGGGGGTAAAGGAAAAAAAATGTATCTACACTCCACCATCTATCTACTTTCATCTGACTCTTGAATTATCTGTCTTTCTTCTACTCTATGCATGCAGTCATTCTCCCCCTGGTTATGCCTGGTAACTAGTGGCAGGTTCAGCCCTGGAAAACATTAAAGTTTTCACCCTAAAATAGAATCCACATAGGTTATTTCTATAATCTTTGATAGTTCAATCAATATTTGTGAGCAGGAGACACACTCATCCTGAGACAGATATCTGAGGAACTGGAGCTCTAACCTGTTTTGTAATCAGGAAACAGAACTTATGGGAGCTTCTGTTGAGAATGAACGGATGTGTGGATTCATAAAATAGTTAGTTTAGCTGTTACATGCAAATGACCTTTATTTCATTATAATTGACAGTCATGAACTAAAGCATACACACACACACACACAAAAACAATTAGCCTGGTTACTGTCACTGTGTCCATAAAATGTCCCATTTACTGTCAGAGCGGATCCAGAAAAAACGGTCTGGGATCTTTTATTTGTATGCTTTGACAGGGACTTGAACACCCGCATACAAAGAGAGATCATAATTTGGTAAACACTTCCACACCCATATTTTCACACTCTCACACACTCAAACTGGCAGAAACTATTCCAATAAATAAACCTTGACACTGGCCCTGAGGGAATATGCTTTAACCCCAAACCCAGACCAAACCCAACTATCAGGTCTTTTTTTAGGTTTACATGTCACATGAAAGTCTGGTGTCAAGCAGTTAGTGTGTTGTGTTACAGATTAATAAAGAAATGAGTAAGCACTGGCTGTATTTTTTTTGTGCTCCAGTACCGCAGCAAGCATTTGGAGAAACAATGCGCTCATATATAATGGAAGTTTTCAGATAAAGTTTCCGCCACAGCCCTGCACCTTCTACATACCCTGCTACAAAAGCACCTTCCTCTTTACTTTTCCATGCAAACAAATATTTAACTATTTAACTACTGAGGCTACCTTGTGTGTATCAAACATGTTGATTCTAGTGTCACCCTAAAAGCAATAAAATAAATTAATGCCAGAAAGAAAGTTCACACGTTTTATGTAAACCCTTACTTCCCCACCACTGCAATTCAGCTGTTGCAAAAGTTTTTTATCTCTCACATTTCATTTTACTCCTTGAGACCCATATTTTTATTATCTCTTCCTCTAAGATGTCAGATTGTGAAATTCTGTCAGTGAATTTCTGAGATGCATTTAATTTGTTTCAGTGTTTTCAAATGGCATGATTTAGGTTTAAAACACATAGAAAGCATAAGAGCCATAGCCCAACTTGGTATTTCTACATGTTTCAGATGTTTTCTGCTCCGATTCGCTGAATGACATAAGAGAGAAAGAGAGGAAGAGGGATAGGAGGGATATCTGCATGGTATTTCTAAGCTGGTATGTATTAGCTAAACACACATTCTCATACAAGTGAGCATACACACACACACACACACACACACACATATTTCCTGTCCAGGTTTAGTTGTTTGCTCAGCAACTGATCATTGCTACATCATGCTAGCCAGACTTGCAGGAGGATACCAGAGCAGAGCAGCCAGCTAGTCTTCCACATGGAGCTAAAGCTAGTAGCTAATAGCACTGCTCCAGGCTACTCTGGCTGCCAGCCAGCGCTAACAGGTTGGCTAACAGCAAAGGGCTAATGCTAGATTTCTGCGGCTGCCCTGGCCCGGCTCCAGTGCTAACAGGTGAACTCTATTATCCCACAGACAGAAAGTCTGATGTGGGCCAATATCTACTACTGGCTGGCTGATTTCAAAGAGCATCATCAACACAGAGAAAGAGTGGCTTACAACACAGGCCTAGAGTCTGATCCTTCAGCATGCTGTGCACCTGGCTAATGGAGAAGTCAGTGCCGATTTTGGGGAAGTGAAGAAGAGAAGATGGTTTCTCACTGAATATGATAAGAAAACCACCGACTATATGAATATGGGGAGTTCTCTTATACTTCTACACACATATCCTTCTATACAGGACTGTCTACTGTAGTGTTCAATTTGTCTCAGCATTTAATGGTAATGTGTGCGCATTACCCATGCGCATACTTGTGCACTTTTCTGTGTCTATAACCTGCCTTATATGCCCCTCCCCCATGGCATCTGTATCTGCGTGCACATACGTGTGAAGTCTGTGCATGCTTGCCTGCCTGCCTGCCTGCCTGCAGTCCTCTGAAGACAAAGTCCCTGTTTACAGAGCCCATAAAGATTAGCCCTCCTCGGTCAGGTGGGTTCTGGAGCCATAGGTAAACACAGCGCATTCCGCACCGATGAGGTTGCTCCGTATGTGTGTATGACCGGGGCAAACATACACTCCTGCCTTCACCTCGACCCTTCCTTTAGAGTGCAGTAAGTGATTTACCAGCTTTCAAACTGCTGTCTGTTCGAAATACTGAAGACAGACACAAAGATATGCACACATACGCAGAACACACACAAATATTTGTAGAAGGAGCAGATTTCATGCACACCTCATTTATCTGATCCTAAAATCACGGGTTGTACATTCCTAAAGAGGTAAAGCTGGCGTGCGTGCATGTGCACATTCATGTGTGCCAAATCGTCCTATGATCATGAGGATGATAAATCCCTGCTCTTCCCTTCATTTCTCCCCTCTGTCCTGAAAGGTAATGGAGGCTGAGGTCAGACTCTGACAGTCCACACAGCTAATACTCAGATTGTATTTAACATGGAGGAACAGAGGTGAAGAGGGGAGGTGGAGGAATGGAGGGCAAGAGGGAGAGAAGCTTGGAAAAAGGCATTGTGCCTTTATTTGGATCTGAAACCAGCTAGAGCACCGCGGAGCAATTAGCAGCTCTGTCCTATGAGAGCTCTTTATTAGAATGACCTTCACTGTGCACGGGGTGGGGGGGGGGGGGGGGAAGGATTT
>NW_018127898.1:1886636-1904626 GCF_001952655.1 Monopterus albus | reverse complement strand
TGACAGAGAGATGAAAAGGTATCATGGGGAAATAACATGAAGGTGAAATAGATGAGTAAACCGAGACTTAAGAACACTGAGATTTAATTTAAGTATTTGTGCGACAGATGGGACGTGCAGATGGTGTGTGGTGAATTTGATCAGCTTGACCCTCTGTCCACCACGTACCAAAAACCAGGCTGACGTGAGTGACATCATAATGCTACGCTTTCAAGCACATCTTCACTCTTTGAGTCTTCTCAAATCTGATGGGACAAATGTGCTCCATTCCTGGAACCAATATTCTCCACCTTAGCTGAATAAATTACTAACTTCCTAACTTTAATTATAAGGGACATTTGATATTTTATTGCGTGAAAAGGCCAAATTGTGAAATAAATACAGAGAATAAGTATATTTCCCCAGGAGGTAAATTACTGTAGTTGTAGTTTCCTTAAGGTGAGACATAATTTCATTTATGATCAAAATTTGCATTACAAGGAAGATAGTGTTCATATAATAATAAATGAACTGATTTAATATTACCTGAAAATGAGTAGCACTCACTTGCAATAGTAAAGGGTGACAGCGGATTAAAAAAAATTTAGTGGTGTAAAAATATAAATAAGTAAATATCAAAGTGGACATGATATAATTTTGTACATCGGCTTTCAAGTCAGCACTTTGCATTTCCAAGTTAATTAATAGATTGGATCAGAGCAAGTTTAATCAAATATAATTGAATAAGTCCATAGTAAAAAAAAAACAGGCCAGACTTTAAAGGAGACATGACGAGAAAATGATAGCATGTCCACTTTTCAAATTAATTGAATTTTGGTACTTTTGAACTTGGTCCAAGCTGTTACAGAGGTAATTAACTCACATCCTATCCGAAAGTGCTAAAACAAGATGATATCCCTGAGCAAACTTTGGACTTGTACTGTATGTGAACAATTAGACTTATTCCTTTAAAAAAATAAAATAAAAATCAATACTTTTACGCACCAGTGACAGTCTATAATGTATTCCATGTAATTGTTAGTTTTCTGTTCTTCTTGATCTTTTTTCCTCACTTTTGTCTTACAGGCCACAACTAAAATATTAATAATTTCTCAGGCAGTTCTCATTGTACTGAAAAATGTCTCCTTTATAATTTATCAGAGAAAGAAAAATCTTTGTTATACTGACAAGCATGCTAATTAATAGAAGTAGAAGGAACACTGAGAGAAGCCATGCTAATTTGGAACATGCTAATATTAATAGAATAATTTATGGCACAGTATAAATAAATTAATAGAGTAATTCATTTGAAAAGGGATGCCTTCAATTCAATTTAGGAGAAAAGAGCAAAAAAAAAATGTCTGCCTCATGGACTAGGACATTAATAACAGTGTTCTATCACTAGAAACAGTAAAGGAGGAGACAAACTAAACATGCACTGTTCACTTTCAAAACACATCAATATTTCAGTCAGTTAATAAAAATTGGATGAGCAACACTTGTATTTCTATCCTTGTTATTTTCATTTGCTGTTTAAGGACTCTCTGACTGGTAAATTTGTGCAGCGCCTGCGAAACGTGCCTTTTTTTTTTCCTGTTAAATGAGATGCTCTTACTCTTCCCGGTAGCTTCATGTATACCAACAACTGTGTGCCAGGCAATGGGCAAGAGAGGCAGAGAAATAGATGGAGCAAGGCAAAGAGTAACAAAGACAGAGAGTGAGAGAAAAAGATATGGACTGGGTCATTACCATCATTATTACTCCTCATTAAAATACACCCATCACAAAGACATTCTGCTGTGTGTGTGTGTGTGTCTGCACGCATGTGACCAAGCATGTGCATACACTTGTTTCTGGTGTTACTGATGTGCACGTGTCCGTCCGTATGCAAAAGTGACAAAAAAAGAACAATATAATTGGAGAAATGTACGCAGTAATAATAGGTATTCAGAAAATGATAATTCATATTAAACAGGGTGCACAAAGTCAGTCTCATTTGCATGTTTTAGATTATATGCATTTCAAAAGTAATTTCCGCAGGGCATATGAATGACATTAATTCCCGGGCGGGTTCTGCTATAGACCTCAAACTATCAAACACTCAAACATTTAACAGATGAAAAAAACAGGGAGCTGGTGACTTGGCAAGGGGAGATTTCAAGGTTAAAGTATTTGAATGTGAATTTTTAAACTTCCGTCTGGGTTTGTTTAAAGTTGTTCCATAGCTAGACTAAGAGTTCCATTAATTTGGAGACTCAGTGAAGCACAGATGTTTTTTTTCTTAATCAGCTGTACGTGTGCGTGCGTGTGTGTGTGTGTGTGCGCGTGTGTTTTCCTGTACCAGTCCGAGAAAGACACCTCTCCTCCTAATCCACCACCATTTCCTCAGCAATAACCCTGAATTGGTCTGACTCACTTGTGAGTCATGTGCTTGTTTCATTCCAGGACCAGACTAGCACAATCCAGTATAGGGGAGACTGAGCTCCATTAGCCTGTATTAACTAAACCTGACTGATAGAGGGGGGAAGGAAAAATCATATAAGAAAAGAGGGAGAAAAAGGATGTGGCGAAGGAGGGAGACGGGCGCTGTGGGAAGAGTGGGGAAAAGGATCGAGGGATGGAGACAGAGGGTTCCCTCTCCTCATCTGTTCATGCCGAGAGGAAGACCCCAGGGCAGGAAACAGGCTGGATGAATGTGTGATTCCAGTGGAAAACTCTAGATGCCATGGACAACATTCTTCTCTTATTAGGGAATCTGGTTTGTAGCCACATTATAAAGCCTGACTCATTACTGCATATATGTGTCTATCAGACAAGCACACGTCTCTCACACACACACACACCGCCAAGATGTTCCCCACCTGTTACTCTCACAAAGTCTGGCCAATGCACAAAGTCACAGCTAGAGAAGAGGGGGTAGAATGACAAAAAGAAAGTGGCTAGCAAAGGAAAGCTTAGCATTCAGCACGTCTGTGTCTTGTTTGTGGTTTGTCTTCATCTGTAAACAGAGCTGCTGTGAGTATGTTAACATGTCATTATCTCATTAAGAATTGATGGCTTCTGTGCGGAGGCTTCAAACTGTTTTGTTTGTGAATATTCAACAACTGATGTTTTACAAACACAACAAACCATATAACACACATATCCTACAGTGCGGCTGACACACAGATGCAAGAAGACGGTAGGAAAACTCTTACAAGCACACACAAACATATTTAAAAGATTTCCCAACAATGTGTGTTCATCTAAAACCACAGATTTAAGAAAATACAATGATGGGAAAAGCGGCGCTTCTCCTTTTTCATCCCTGCCTCCCTCTCTTGCCACTGTGTCCCCTGACCACCTTTTTTTTTGTTGCTGATGTTTAAGCGCTCTCAATGATGTGAAGCATTTTGTGCAAGCAGACTTCAGAAGGTGATTGGAGAGAGCGAGGAGGGTGGGAGAGCATATCTAGGGGCAGTAAAAGTGGGCTAATTGGGGCCTGGGAAACATGTTTGTTTTCTCGCTTGTTCCTTTTTTCTCTTTTAATTTTTCCCCCCAGCCAGTCACAGCAGATCTGTTCATCTGAGAAGGACAAGTGGAGAAAGCAAAGAGGATTGGATTCTGTAAGACAGAAATCATTGCACGCACACGCACGTATAGATGTGCAACTGCACGCACGCAGACACATACGTACACAGACAGATTCAACATGCACTAAGGCAGCTGTGGACTGAGTGTATTGAACACTGTCTGTCTTAACCAAGTGACCAACAGGGTGCAGGGCTTTCCACTGTTCCTTATCAATACACTGCTGCTTTGCCTATTCAGCAGCAAAGAGCTTTCCTCTCGACGCAGCTCAACACTGGATCAATCTTATGAGCAATGCAGACAAACTGCTGCTAAACAGACTGGTCCCTGGCTCAGAGGCCCACCACCGTACCGGCTCCCCCAGGCTCGGATCGTTCCACTAATGGAGGTCTCCACTGGGGCCCCCAAGGGCACCTAACAGCCAAACAGGCCCCCAAGGATTCACCCCCACCCCTTCTCGGCTCACTCTCTTTCTGTCGACCTCTTTTCTGTCTGGAGTTTATGTGTTTCAAATGCTGACTGTAAAAGTTCAGCTTGACCGTTTCAGGTAGTGAAAAGGGGGGGGGACTTCCCACTCTCTCACCCTCCCCTGAATGTTGCTGGGATCCCTCACCACATGACTCCTGACTAGTCATTCTCCTCGCCCCTGTATTTGTCTTCTTTAATAACAGTGAAAATAGCAAGACATGAAAAAAAGAGCGATGGAAAGAACCTGCATATTTGTCATTTCTGATTGTTTACCTTATTCACAGCAAATTGATTTTTACATCTCCTGTTACTGGAAGCTCTCTGGGCTCGACTGCCAGGCCTGTCTGGCTCTGGGCTCAGCTGCCAAGCCAACTCTGGACTTTATGACCCGGCTCTGGGGAGGACTTTTAAGGCTTTCAACTCACAAGTCATTTCAATGATACAATGATGCTTTTGTCTTAACCACCTTTGTTGATTTCTTTCTCTCACAGCCGCCTCTCACTCTCTCTTTCTTTCTTTTCTTTCCTTTTTATCTCTCACTTCCTTTTTCATCGGCTGAGTGTGAGTCACAAAGACTCAGGTCTTCATTCGTGTCCATACCTGTTTGTTTGCAGAAAAGGTGGGCTTGTTGTATCACAGTGGCTTGATTACAGAAAAGACACGCTATAGGACACACACATGCACTAAACCCCTCCATCTGACATATGGCTGTGGGGTGAGCCTGGTTGAAGTAGGCTAGAGTTTCATTGTGGTGGCTGGGCGGTGCGCTGTGGTTCGGATCTTCCTTGCTTATGGTAGGAGTGAGGTTTGCCTGCAAAGACCTCCAGTGCGCCAGGCAGCAGGCCTGAGCTAAACTGAGGCCAGAGCTGGGAATAGCCCTCACTGCAAAGGGCAGGCCTAATCGTGTGTTTGTAAGGGCGAACCCAAACAAAACAACCTGCAGTTTGAAATGAAGAACTGAGGGAGGCTTAGACCAGATGCTGTCAAATGGGAGAAACACACACAAACACACAGCATGTATGTATACAGTGATGCAGGGCTGAAATAGACTTGTGGCTAAAGAAGCACACCACGTACCTCCAAACTAAAACTATGGCATCAGCCTCAGCCCTGCGCACACGTCTAGACTTCTGCCTAACACACAACCTCTGTGTGTATGTAGCATGTTAGTGTGTACTCTTGCTAACCAAGGTTGCACGATTTCTCCCCATATTCACACTAATTAGAGAAAACGGCCAGAAAACCTCTTCTATAATTACTCCCCAAGGAGCAAGGTTTCAGCATGGCCATGGTGCATAAACAAATACATAATCACAGACACACAGGCAGTATGCTGATAGATCTGAAACAGCATGAGGCTGACATTTAAAATGTGCTCACCTGTTTAAAAGTGTGTGTATGGAAGTAAAGGGGAGAAGGGTACTGGTAATAATATCATAGCATTCTGGAAGGTAAGGACATCTGCCAATAAGAACTCTGCTTGCTGTGTATGTATGTAGTAAAGGGCATATTGTAAACAAATATTAACACCATTCACCTAACTTGTCTCAGTGTTGCCTACACAGAGTGGTTGAACTCAGTCCAGTCTCTTGTAAAGACAAATCTAAATGGAGGTCGCCATAAAAACATTAGTCTTGCTTTAAGTGAGCTTGTGTGTTAGTGTCTATGAGAGAGGAGGAGATGGAGGGAGTTAGGATAGAACATACAAAAGGTCACTGGGTCTCATTCACCAACATCTTTCTAAGTGTTTTCTGTACATTTCTTTGTAGGTCGCTCTCAAGAAAGGTCCTAAGAAAAGTCTACGTCTGATTCCTGAACGTGTTCTTAAACCGCAGAATTGTTTGCACCTGTGTTCTTATACTGATGAATCCCATGTGTTCGTAAGCTGAAAGCTCGTGCCAGTCATACCTAATTAGCATAGGTTAACGCCCCAACAATGCCCATAAAAGGGCATGAGACTGCAGGTCCGTGTGCACACAGGACTCACACAGAAACTGAAAAGAGAAGCTGAGAAAGCCAGGAATGGTACAATGAAAATGTAAAGATGGTGGCACAACAAACTCCAAAACAAAGAAAAACTTATGAAGTGTAGAACAACAAATGAGCTGCCAAATTTAGTAGCATCAGTAGTGGATAGAAGATAAAAAAGACGCACTGGATGTTGTTACTTGTACAACTAATGAATTAAAAAGTTGGTTTGATCTCAAATCTGAGGCAATAAAACAAACAGAAGAGAGACGCTGACCAGTGGAGGAGAACAAGCTGGCCCACAGTTATCTGAGCTGGGGCAGCGCATCGGGGCCATACACGGTTCTCGGGTGTGCCGTCAGCTGAGCGAACCGCCATGGTGCACCCAGGTCCCTTTAACTGCCCTGAGGACAACCAAACGCATACACACTGGCCAAAATATCCAAGAGACACGAATAAATTAACAGAAATTAGAAATAGTGACATGCACTTAAACATGTTTTGGTTTTTAAGTCACACACACGTCAGAGCTCAAATGTTCATAAGTGTGCTCTTGAGTATGTATAGATTCTGTTCTTACCTAAGAACAAATCCCAAATAATAAAAAACTGGTGAATGCCAGAATCTCTGTGAAAACTTCGTAAGTGGGTTTTATAAACAAATTTGTTCTCAAGAACTGTTGGTGAATGACACCCAGTGTTTTCATAAAACCACCATCTTTTTCATACAGCATCAGTTATGACTTTTTTGTATTTAATAGCACCTTGAATTCAGCCAGCGCTGGCCTGCAGGAGCTTTTAACAACTACAATAGCCTTATTCAGCACAAACACACACACGTTGCATTTGAAAACCTGCTCGCACTCAAACAAAGAAGCAGAGATGTACTACAAACTCAGGCATCATTTTGTCTCTCAGAGTGAATAGAGTCTCTGAGGCATATACACACAAGCACACTCCCTGCCCAGTGTTTGTGGTGGAGGAGCACAGCTGGTAACATCTGGATGTATTTTAGAAGTGTTTACATTTCCAAAATGCTGAAAAACTACACAGAAAAAGAGAAAGAAAATGGGACAGAATTCTGGAAAACACTGCAGGTGCCAGAAGAGTAATAAAGAAAGGATTAGGTCCCAAAAGAAGATGTTTAAAATCTATCACAGTGGGGTTAGCTCACTGACATACACATATACTCATAACCGCTGGCCAGTGCCATAATCTTAGTCCAACAATCACTGACATCTGGTTCACTAATTGGCAGACTGCAACTTCTCTGTCTGAGTTTTGTCCCATCAAGCTTCCCTTACTGCAGCTGCTCCAGCGAAAATGGAGACTTTGTGCATCTGGTTTACTTCGTACTGTGTCCTCACTGCTTACCAGCTGACAACCACTCTTACGCACTCACCCACTACACACAACACAGAAATTTTTACAGACACACACACACACACACTAAACAGCTGCATTTCCATTTTACTTCCCCTTAAATGAGGAAAACACAAAAACAGTTGGACTTCATTCAGCCTAATGAAAGCTGACATCGAGACATCGACCTCTGAGATGACGTCAACAATAAAGAGGCGTACAGACACACACATACACCCACACACACCCACAGAGTCTATAGGATGTAATTTCAGTGATTGCGTGTAATTTACCAGTGTAAGCTGAAACCAGACGGGGCAAATAGAGCGATCCCTGTGAGATCAAAAACAAACTGTATGCTTTGGGGTGGGTCAATACACACGCACACCCACACAAATGCATGCATACACTCAAGGTTTGCTGAAAATTAACAGTTACAGTGACATTTGTTGCTTTGAAAAGTCCATATTATCTGGGGTGCTACAAAATGGCGATGAGCTTTTTGAATGTTGTCCCATGCAGTGTCTTTGAGATCACTAATCTGCTCAGGTATGTCACTTTCCCATGGCCCACCCTAATATCAGCACATGCACACACACACACACACACACATCCACTGGGGAGATTATTAAAGCGACTTCGTGGCATATGAGGGTTTCTGATGGATTTAACATCAGGAATGATTTTTAACTTTTAGGACGAAAAAAGACTTGGAGGGACTGCAGAGAAAAGCGGAGCTCCTAGCCAGCCACACGGATCACATGACAAGCGGCCCGCAGCAGTAGGGACCCCTGGGAAAAGTGCACAGTGCCATCTCTCAGATCACATAGAATAAGGAGCCCAAGCAGTAATGACACCATGCAATTATATCATATTTAGGTATGAATATACCATTCACGTGTGCACAAGGTTGAAGTGGACTTTGCTGTGAATATGTACATCACAGCCAAGGACTTTAAAAAAGATAATCACTGTGAAATAAATTAAACCTATTAAGAGGAACGTATGCTCAGGGTGGCAGAAGAAATTAATTTGGCTCAACTATTGAGACCCATACCTCCACCCTGCTATAGGATTTCTACCAAACTAATTATCATGCTCCACTTTCAGAAATAATAAGGAAAGTACTTAATAGGTTAGGACTCACCCCTGCATTCACATGTCTATTTAACGTCCCAGCTTTTATACCCACACACTTTAGCCTTAATGCAATTTCCCATTCATGATTTAAAATAGAAGAAGGAATTATATTTCAAGTGGTGTCAGGATTAGAATATACAAGCAGTGATATTAAAATAGTGTAAGGTCCTGCGTGTGCACCGAGCCTTACTGAGTGGCTAAAGCTAAGGTAAAGATGTTAAATAATGTTTTTGTCACAGTTTAGGATGACGGAGGAATTACAATGAAACCACAGATCTCTGATTAGTCTTCCCTCACTGTATGTTAATTTGGTTCCCTCTCTGTTTTCTGCTGGTTTGGAGTTTAATTTTTAAGCAGAGCACAGATATGAAAAGACCCCCAAGTGTGTGCTCCTCCACCAGCAACAGAAGTCTGTTTATCTAGTCAGCCATTTGCTCCAATTATAACAACATCCAAATGCAACTATTGTTTCATTTCTTTAAAATTAAAATGACTTTTTTTGTGTTTTTATCCCTCTACTTATGCACCACTAAATTAGCATTTTAGCACCCCAGGCAATTGAAAAACTGCAAAGTCAAAATGTGGTCCGGCCAGTTTTGTTCATTATCAGTAGGGGGAAGAAAAAAAAAGTTGCAAATAAAATAAATAAATAAATAAAATTGAATAAGGCCTTAAGATAGTTTCTATCAAAATTATGTTTTTACTACTTATTTTTTAAAGAATTTCAATGCAATTAATATTAATCATCCATTTGTAAGGATCCCACTGTGAACTACACTGGTCTTTTTATTATATTAAATGAACCGTCCTATCCTTTGTCTGTTTCTCTCTGCATCACAATCATTTCAGCCCTTTTCAGTCACGGGAAGACGTAACATCTCTGGGTTCATCAGTCTGTTAAAAAAACAGCTTTCTGTCATTCAGACATAGGGCACTTTATGTTAATGTTCCTCGTGGCCTCATTCAGACATATTCCTTACCGTGATGGGAGAGACACAGTATATATGCAGTATTTTCCATGCACGCCAGATTGTTGTAACCTTGTGCATGATTGTAAGTTCATGCGACTATGTGCGGTCCAGACTTTGTTGAAAGTGGTATGTAACTCTTACTAGGTCTGACCCAGTAAGATTGCCTTTGTGACTTCTACGGAAAAGTTACGTTCATCTGCAGTCAGATTAATGGAAAAGAGTGCATATCGGAAAGGGGCTTTAGTGCACTGTTAAAGGTAACAAGACATTTCTCAGTCATCAATATCCTGATGAGTAGAGCTCACATCACAATCACTCGACAAACGCACAGTGCCAGCATGGCCACAAACATCACATTCTCCAAAAGCATCAGCTGAGCCACTGTCAGAAGTGTCAAAATTTTTTTTGGAAAAATAAAAAATGAAAGACAGAGAGAGAGAGAGAGAGAGAGAGAGAGAGAGAGTCTATTAGGTGCTGTGGTTTTCTATTAAACTATAGTGGAGGCGGGGGAGAAAAGGGGAAGAGGAGTTCACATTATCTAAGAGAATTCCAATTAACACTCTCCCCCTCAGTAAATAGCTACCAAAATAGCTAGCGTACAAACCCAAAATCCCAACCCTGACGCTAGTGCACTGCCTAATTAATTCTCAAATCAGGAGGATCTGACGCTGAGAAGAACCTGATAGATAGATGACAGACAGACTGGTCAGGAAAAAACCATGAGGAATAGTGCTAAAGTGTAAATACAGTCTGTCTGCTCTTTGTGTTCCTCATTTCCACTGTGTTCTTGTGTTACTTTTCTTTGGGACTTTAGAGAGTGTGGAATAATATTGTTGCACACTTACTGTAACAGAACTACAACAGAACTTATTAATGCATGTCCCTAATCACAGAAAAAAGCCTCAGTGAGGGAAAACACAAATATGTGTGATAAAATAAGAGATAGTCAAAGAAGGAGCGAGGGATCTAGGCTGAAGAAAATGAAGAGAATGAGCAAGGGAAAGCTGAACTGAAGGACACAACCACAGAAGCAGATATCCTTTAGCTGTCTGCTGTTCCTTCACTGGTCAGTTCTTCCACTGTTTAATGCAAACAGATGAGGCCTTTTCTCACTCTATTTCCAAATCTTTCCTTTTTAACGGCGGCTTCTTGGCCTCTACAGTAACGTTAGCAGAGCATCTATTAAAACAGCATGTGTCCCAAACTGCTACACACACACACACACACACACACACACTGTAACACGCATGTACACACAGAAAACCTCAACAATTTTCGGTGAAATTTTAACCTCTTTCCATGATGTGATTTCTAGGATATGGTGGACACAACGTTGATAAAGTTAGTCGGAGGTAAGTGCCAGTATGAATTATATTAAAATGTCATTTATCTATCAGTGACCAGCACAAGATAGAGATAAACTCAATCAACCAACAACGTACAACAACCTACAATATGTAGGCGCCACAAAGTGGGCTGTAAGATCCCACTCTAACAATACCAGTATGCATATGGTGGCCTGTTCCAGTTAGACACACATACTTACACACAGTTTATGGGCAGAACTGTAGCTCTAGGAATAGCTATTAATATGCTGAGATACCCATCAGGGTGGATTTTACATAGATTTTTGCAGCGTATGCACCCTCACACACACACACAAATGAACTCATGTAAACTCAAAGACACAGTGGCACATTATAAAGAACACTGTCACACACTGATCTGTATCTGGACAAGTCCAACTGTGATAAAGTCACTCTACAACTACAGCAATCGATGGAAGTAATTTATTTACCTCACCAGGCAATTTCTGCTCTGTCTTCAGAGAGAAGAGGGAGCAAAAGAGAGAAAGACAGAGGGAGATCTGTGTGAGCAGTGTGTAAATTAATCTAGCAGCAGTGAGATCCAGAGCCATGTATAAGTCCATAAAACAAGAGGAGGTTAAAGCAGCTCTCTCTCTCTCTCTCTCTCTCTCTCTCTCTCTCTCTCTCTCTCTCTCACACACACATACATCTGGCAAAGGTCCAACACCAAAACCACTTCTTCCAGAGACACAGGAGATGTGAAACGTCATCTCAGTTCCATTAATGTGATGTGCTATCCCTGGATGCCACTAAAAAGAAGAAAGAAAGGAACAGTTACAAGTTCTTTCTCTTCCTTTTTTATCCTTTCTTGCTTTCTCTCCATTCAAAAGCGACACACACATACTAGAGAGGGGCCTGTCCACGGTCCTTAACTTTAACTCAATGAAATAAAAGGCACTTAACTAAGCCTCAATGATCGATACAAACACTGCACCTGACTGGTGCTCATATACACACATACACACACATGCACACACACACACACTTATCCCACCTCCTCAGATGCTCATGCATACGCATGTCCATTGTGATTTATGCATCCTGGCGGGGGTGTGAACCTATCTGAGAGCAAGGCCAATACACAGGTCAGCTCATTTGTAAATCAGTTGCCTATTTATGGATGTGCATGTGTGAGTGTTGGTGAGTGTGTGTGTGCACATCTGTGGATGCTTGTGCCTGTAAATCTGTGTGTATGCGTGCCTAGGTATAGGTCGGTGTTAGAAACAGGCTCATAATCACTTTAGCACCTTCATTCATTATATTTACTGAATTCTTTCCAGCTTCTACTCTTGGTGTGTGTAAATCACCCAAGTTCTACACCACGGGTTGCCGTCTGTTCACTGTGTTTGTGTGTGTGTGTGTGTTCCAAGTTCCAAGTGCTGAGTGCTGACTACGTCTGCCAAACAACGCTCTGACCCCGCTCTTTGCAGCAGGAAGTCACCCAGCTTTCTGACCTCTCTTATTATTTCCATGGACGGCTGGGGGTAAGCCTTTAGAAAACGCCTTCTCATCAGAGGGGTTGTCAGTTAATGGGGTCCCCATGGTCACTTCTATCCTATGCACTGAATTATGGGTAAAAATGAGACAAAATCTACACCCGAAGACATGTTAGGAGTTAAATGTACATTAATTTGTGGCATAATGTCAGAACACAGCCATCTTTGCACACAAAGTTTAAAAAAAGTGTGTGCTTTCCTTTGTGGAAATTTGGTGGTGTTGCTCCGCCCTCCTCTGAACAACAGATTTGGGCAAATAGGGCAGCTGCTTGTCCCCCTCCCTTAAATCCCCACTATGCTGCTCCCCCTGCAACCCTTCCACCCTGTCTCCCTTCACCAAAAAAGCCCAGGAGGAAGCCTGTTGTTTTCCACTTGTTTTTGAGACAACCATGAATGGAAAAGTTCAAACTGTTCCAACACTCATCCCTGAAAAGGTTGCACTTATCTTGTTCACCATTTTCTTTGAGTGTTGGTTAGGATATATAGTCCAGCATCATTTAGACAGCATTAAAAAGAATAAAGCACCTACAGTAAAACATGGGCGCTCTGTTTATCCATTTATCCATCTATCTACGTAGCTGTCTGTCTTTCCTTTTCTGTTTTGCTGTGTTGTCATCACAGACAACCATATCCCAGAAATAAACCCTGCATTAGGCTGGCCAGCAACCATGGTTTGTGAAGTCAGTGCTGACACACACACACAGCAGCTTATACTCTACACAATGCAAAAAATATATATACATTGGAGAGACTACACAAAAATTAACAAGTGCTTGGGTATATATATATATATATGAAGAAAAATGAAAACATTGTAAGTTATTGCAACATAAAAAAATAATACCAGGGGAAGCACCATCCAGATAAAACCCCTGAAACACACGAAGGCGGTCCCTGGTGTGTGTAAGTAAGCTCACAGAGATGTTTCAATGGATGGAAAACAAGTCTGATGTGAACTGTGCATGCCCAATCATATAAGACAGCAGGGTCTCACCTCCGCATGTGTTCGGTTGTGTGGCGGTGTTTGTTTCTGTGTGAGGGGGTACCCATGTGTGTAAGTGGAGCCAAGCTGTAAGCCATATGCCACTCTGCCTCTGGTGCCAGGCAATCCTCACCCCCACCCCCCCACCCCCAACAAAACACAACAGACACACTCTCTCATCTCATAAACACATTTACATGTACACACACACACACTCACAGGCTTCCCTGTATTAAAAAAACAGTCCTCCACTTCATTAGGAAAGTAAACACAAGTGCTGTCTGAAGTGGCTAATTAGAGACTAATTACTCCCTGCTCGTTACTAATGCAAATTAGATTACGCTGCTTAACTTCCTCGTGTCCACAACGCTGCTGTTAATTGAGGCCTTTTGAAATTAAATTACCCGCTAATTAGCATATCAAAACCATTAATTCTGAGCAAGGAGGGGGGAAAAAACAACAACAAATGCCAAGTTTTGCTAATGAGTTTTACTAATTGAATATGTACATTCAATACAGGGACTTGTGCCAGGAATACCTATTCAGCTGATCAGCGTCCACGCATGTGTGTATGTGTGTGTGTCAGCCGCCCGACAGAAACGCCACGCATCATAAGAGCAGCATATAATTAAAGGAACCATTCCATCTCTCCAAACGCTCTGTCAATATTTCCCTCTGAAAGCACAGCTTCACTGATGTTCAGCACGCAGGGAGCAAGGGATACAGGAGACACAGAGAGAGGAGTGTGAGAGAAGATGGATACTCATCTCATGAGAGGCAAAAGAGCCACTGTATGTGAATGTGGAGTGTGTGTGTGTGTGTGTGTGTGTGTGTGTGTGTGTGTGTGTGTGTTGCAGTGGTATGTGAGAAGGGTTAGCATTTGTCCAGGCCTTCTTTGTAGTAAAGAACTTGGTTGGTCTTGGATGCTCGTGTAAAGCCTCGGACCCCCTGCTAGCTCTTTCTCTGTAACCCACCCCCTCCCCCAACTGGCCCCTCTTCACCTCAGCTACAATACCTGTCCAATTAGGGAAACACACAAATCTGTTTTCCCTTTCTTCCAGCTGAATAGAAACTGTGTGGATTAGACACAGGGAGCATATTTATGGCTGGGCCTACCTGCTTATGAATAAGAAAGGAGACACACAGAGAAGCCAGAAGCTATTAGCTACTTTAATCTGCTGACGATATAAAATAATCATCCATCTAAAGATCCATCTGAGCCTTGCATGTAAAACCAGTAGAAATAATGTAATTTGGAACAACGTCCTAAATATCTCTCCAATCCGGGTGCGTGAAAAGCCCCATTCAGGTCGGCCCCTATAAAAGTTTCATCTTATTATACTTTCCAACTTCTCATTTCATTATCCCTATAATGGCAGATGAAAAAACTGAATGGTAAAATTGAGAGGTAGCCACACAAAAAAATTAAATAACCATGATAATTAGATGTAAAGATATTATAATTCCTTTAACAGGATGCATAGAAACTGCTGCTCAACAATATTTGCCCTAATTGCTAGAATTATCATATTAACCAGTTACCATTTGAGTAAGTTGATTAAAAAATTGATTATTCGTCTATTTCTTTTAGGAGTTTCTTAATCAAAATCTAACATCCTTGAAAAATTAATTTGAAGCCGTTTCTTATCAGTTAATTAAATCGGGTTGGAAGTCATTTTTTTTCTGTGCGGCATGATTAGAACGGTTCTGTTCTCTTCTGTTCAGACACCATGACGTTAGAGAGGGAACTTTTCACTGTCTCATCAAACATTCACAACCACAAGAATAGGACTTCTTTGAAGGGCCTGCTGCCTTTTTTTTCTTCCAAACCTCTGCCTTTCTGATAAATTGTGCTATACCCAATAGATCTTTCTTTCTCGTTAATCATTGCACTGTTTAAATAGGTTTAGTAGACTTGCAGCTGCGTCTGTGTCTGGGCAACGCTTGATAGAACCTCAGGTTGTGTACTCACCGGCTCTGTGTGTGTGTGTGTGTTGGGGGGGTTACTGAAGGGGGGATACAAGAGGTGGGAAAGACGGCAGGAAAAACAGAACCGTTTGCAGAGATAAAATCAAAGGGAGAAATGAATACACTGACAAATTTTAGTACACAATGAGGAAAATTAAATAATGTAAAGACAACACACATGCACACACATAATGTTGCCTGGGTGACAGCCTTGGGGTGGCCTGAGATGAGACTAAACAACTAAACCCGGAGTTAAATCAAGACCTGTTGTTACTGTAGGAACAAAACGTCTGTCTGACCAAAAAAACTGCTCTCTCTCTCTCTCTCTCTCTCTCTTTCTCTCAGTCATTTTAATAAAGAGTTCTTTTTTAATGTTGTCAAAAAAATAAACATGAAACATTATGTGGCAGGTGGTGAAAATTAATTTTCCTGATACATATAATAGATTTCACTTGGTTCCATATCAATTCAAATTTGCATCTTGAAAAACTACACATCAGAGGGTGACTTCACCTCTGAAAACTAGTTTTCTATTTCTGGAGGAAGACTAATTATAAAGCTCTGCCCCTGGGAAAGAAAAGCCCCTCTTGAAGGAGAGAGAGAGGCAGAGAGTCCATTCAGCGCCGGCATCAGTGGAACATAAGTTTGTCTCTCTCTACTTCAGCGAGCAGCAGAGCAGAACCGAGCAGATACGGCGCGCTCCACTCATCTGTCCATCCCCGACTCCTCAGGGAGGTGCAGGGGGGATCGGCGAGGGAGGGGAGGGGGGTCCAAAAGGAGAATTAAAAGGGGAATCATTGAGGATACAGAGCAGTATGGTGAGTCTCTCTGACTGGATAATGAACTGAATGATTATTAGAGCCGGGCTGGTAAAGTTACGCAGAAATCTCAGCTCATCATCAGCCAATCAACACGCTCGCTCATCAACCAATCAAACCCCCACCCCGAGGGGCTGCGGCGGTGGAGGCTTCTCCATGTGCCTCTCTTCCCATATTTCTCTCTCTCTTTTCCCCTCTCACTACACGTCAGCCTCTCTTTGGTACAGCTGCCCTCATCTTTCTCCATAGGAGACAGAGAATGTTCAAAGCCACAATTACTGCACAGAACTATCAATTTCCCCTTCAATTAACCCCTCAGGGAAGAGAGGGACGAGGGACAGGAAGGAGAGAGCAGAGAAGGGGATGACAGATTCAAATTTGGGATGAAGAGGGCTCCTCCTCCCCCAACATCATCTGCTCCCCCCCAGGGTACAGTCATGTGTTTGGGCTGAGGAGTGAGAGAATTCCACCTCCTCAAGATGAACCTGACCCTGCCACTGGAGGTCAAACAAGTTACTGTACAGTAGCCCCCCACCCCATCCTCATTACCAGCAAATAGGCCCAGCCACCGTTCCGTTAATGCAGACTGTATGTTAATAACCGGTGCTTAAACCACATCGCAGAGCTGTCAAAAGCGAGAGAGAGATAGACAGAGAGGCAGAGCAACAAGGAGGAAGATGGATGGAAAGAGAGGCGAGAAAAGGGGAGTGGGGGGTGGGGGATAAGGAGGGGGCGTGAACCTGGAGTTGTGTTTCTTAAATCAGCAGCTGAGGCCCTGCGCTCCGCAGCCCCCCCCCCCCCCCCCCAACCCCAACCCCTCCCCCCCCTCTCTGAGCAAACCCCTGGGGGAGTCGTTCAAACCAAACCCAGCCTTCAGCAAAGTTTCTCAGGCAAACTTTTCACAAAGCCCCCAGAAACCGTACGCCTGCCTGACATAGAGCATGCCAGGGTTTCATTGCCACTCACCCTCCCTCCTGTCCTCTTTTTTTGTACTTTAGTCCTTCGTTCCTCCCTCAGTCCCCTCCCTCGTTTATGCTGACTACTTTCTAAGGCTAATGCACTGTTCTTGACTGACCTTTAGACAAAGGAAACCTGCAGCAGCAGAAGTTGCCTATTAGGGCTACAGGGTGCGTACGGCAACACCGACCTTCACTGTGCAAATGGGCATTGTGGTGTTTGCTAATCCAACAAGCCAATGGCTGTCTTTCAGCCTGGTAATAAATGCCCTTAGTCCTTGATGAATAAATATTCCTCTTTAATACATGACTTGGAGATTGTAAGTGTAAGGTAGAAATCTGTTAAACCATTATATTTCCCTCCTTGTTCTTTGTTGTTTTTGTCAAAGAATCATGGCTAAAATCTCTCTTTTACCTGCATGGCACAAGCTTTTTGTGCCATGCAGGTACTATCAACCGAACAAATCAACATAATTCAACACATTTTTGTCACACTGAATATAATTCTTTGAAAGTAAAAGCAGAGAATTCATTAATTTTACAAATCAAAATTATAAGGAATATATGTAAATGTAGCACAGTAATGGCTCCCTGCCTCTCTTACACAAAATGTGCTTACATTCAAAGCAAGCTATTTGACAGATAGATTTAAAGCCAAAGAATTTTAGTTTGAAATGTCTGTTTTGAATTTCTGTTAGCTATAAAATAAAGTATTTTAGCAATTTTAACACAAAAATGCTCAAATGAAATCTTAAAAAAAAAGCTTGTCATATACTGTCGGCTATCAACCGACCTTGTCATTTCAGCCATATAGAGTAAATTATTTCTATTGAAATGGGGCTTGAGGAGAGGGAGTAAATGTTGGAGGTGTGATGACAGCTTGGATGTAATGAAGAGGCTGAGGGAACACAGAGCTGTGATAATTAGAGACAACAGGCATGACAAG
>NW_018127898.1:1867047-1886580 GCF_001952655.1 Monopterus albus | reverse complement strand
GAGTAACAGGCAAGGAGGAGACACGAGAGACAGCGAGTGCTGAGTGACTATCAGAGCTCCAACAGGGAAAAGAACACTTTCCGACCAGCTAAGAACCAGGAATGAAGACAGGCCTGGCAGCTGCAGGCACACATGCTCTGTGTGTGTGTGTGTGTGTAGCCTTATGAGTGACACACACGAACATCTTTCCTTATAATGTGCATGACCAATGATGAAGGGAGAGGTGCTTAAAAATACAAAAGCAGTATATAAGAAAGTGACTGTTTGCTGCAAACTAAGTTTTAAAAAAGTCTGATAAAATATCCCTTTTTATTGGACGTATGTCTCTTTATAAGTCGACCACAAATGTCTGTGGGAGGAGGAGAAATGTCTGGGTTTGAACACTGTG
Organism: Monopterus albus; assembly: GCF_001952655.1. NCBI lineage: Eukaryota > Metazoa > Chordata > Actinopteri > Synbranchiformes > Synbranchidae > Monopterus > Monopterus albus. Next base: position 1,886,192 of record NW_018127898.1, on the reverse strand, counting down.
TTGTGTCTTTGTAGATACAGTGGAACAGTGAGAATGTGACCGCAGTACATTTGAATGTTTTTTCTCTTTCAGTTCAGGAAAAAAAATATTGTAATTAATTGTTAAAAGAAAATATTGTGACTCTTTTCATTTTAAAACTTGAATTGATGCATTGAACGTAAAAATGAAAAGGAAAACATTTCTTTAATTAACATAAAATCTGATATCAGTATATATTTTAACAGTATCATATGCAGACTGTTAGAATAATTTAAAATAATTACCTTAGCTTGAATGGTGACCCAGGAACTTAAATAACGCCCAAATCAGACTACACTCCTCTTTTCCACAAACACCACCTTCTCATACTTTTCACCTCGTCTTTTCTTCTTGTTTTTCAGCTCTTTCAGCTTCAGCTCACCCTCTGACCAGGACTCTGGCAGCAAACAGCTAACACTGCTTCAAAGGCCGAAGGCCCACAGTGCAAGCACACACATACACACTCTGCCTTCTTGCTCCTCAGGAACATGAGAGGCCGGTAAAGCTGTGGTGGACAGCAATCTTGATCTGGCAGGATTAGGCTACTTTTATTTCCCCGAGAGCCACGGGGGAGGAGGGGAGGAGAGGTGGAAGGAGGGAGATGTGTGTGGGGTGGGGTGGTGGGGGACTTCCAATCCTTCGACAAATGTCAGACAGCAACCGGTGACCAGGGGGCGCACACGCACACACACACATACACACATGCCAGCTAACACGTTCATAAACTCTCCTGAAAAAGCCCAAAGTGCCACCAAGAAGGGAGACTCATCACTCTCTGTCTCATCAGCCGGAGGAAGAAGAAGCGATGTGGGGGCAAGAAGGGAGAGAAGGAGAAGACGGAGGGAGGAGGGAGTGATGGGGGGGGATTACACAATTATTCAGATAACAGCTGGGAATAATCTAGTGGCAGATGTCTCTCGGTCAACAATGCCCACCACACACAGGCGTGCGTGTGCGCGCGAATACACACCAGCTCCAATGCCCAGCGAGCAGCCGCAGAGTGACAAACCAGCACAAACTACTACAGCAACACAGGCTACAACGGTGACAGAGAACTTCATTCTCCCTGAACAACAACACGTCTGAAAACACACACGTGTTGGCAAACTGGTGACCTGTTTGCTTCCCTTCTCCTCAGACAGCCGTCTGAAAAACAAAACCTAAAACCTGCGGAATTCTGTCCGAGGAGGGGAGAGGTGCAGGGTCACCCGCTCAATGACGACTCATTGTAGCTGCACACGCGCGGGCGCACAAGCGCGCATTATGAGTACACACATGGAGTGCAACAGCATCCGTCGTGTCTGTGAGCGATCTCGAAGACTCCCGGCAGTGGCTCCAGCAGCCACCGTCGTCCCCTCCTGCCTCCCTGTGAAAGGGGGACTGGTGAAGCCATAAAGACGCAGCGCACTGGGCGCACTGGGCGCAGCCTGCGCCGTCTGTTCACCCCGAGAACCGCAAGAAATCAGACGCAAGAAGAGGAAAACGAGGAGGAGAACAGAGAGGAGAGCATCTTATTTTGACCTCTAAACATCTCAATTCTAAATCATTTTAATCCGAACCCTTCTCTGAATATTTCCCATGCACCTCTACACTTTAGGAAAAGTTCATTCTTTTTCAAACAACAAATCTTTGTGTGAGGTTAAGCGTAGAAGAGGAGGAAGGAAGGGCGGCACAAGCAAGAGGCGACAGCGAGCTCTGTCAATCCGTCAACCCAGGAAGCCTCTTGCGATTTGGTTTAACACTGGTTAACAGCTCGTCCTGTCAGGGGATGGATCATCCCACGGCGCCTCACATGCTAATAGCTTAAGCAGGCATCCCATGTCCCCCGGAACTAATACTTCAAATACTAATACCATAAAAGATCAGTGCACGCCAGCACTCCAGCCTCACTTTCGCCCGCGTTAGCCAACGTCCTGATACCTCACGGATTAGAAAACATAATGAGATGCATTTAAATGGTTATTCCCGATCCAAGATGGTACGAAACAGGGACGAGAAGAAATGTGGCATGACTCATTTCCTACCATCACAGGTTGAAGCAATTCAAATGTTCTGATGACAATCACAGACTAAAAGAATAGAGAAATAATTCGGATCGAGATGAATAACTGCATTAAAAACTTATCAGGGATCAACCAAAAATTTGTAAAGTGGCGAGCAAATACATTTAAAATGTATTTTTTGTGTTTGTTTTCACACTTCTTAAGATGTAAGCTGTAAAACCGATCTTGAGTTCAGTCTGGTTGCAGCTGAGTTTCTGGACCTGAAAGTGCAAAATTCCTCCTCTTACATTTCATCAGTGCGTTCACTCGTCCGCTCAGCAGATTTCACCGCCGCAGGACTGCGGACAAACGAGCACTCAGGAGCTGTGCAGCGCTTCTCCACAGTCAGATGGTTTATGAAAAGTGTGTGTGTGTGTGTGTGTGTGTGTGTGTGTGTGTGTGTGTGGATGCGCGCGTACCCACAGCATTCTAGTCTTGCGCTTCACAGCTGCCACCTACCCTTCACAGCCATCCTTTCAATACACATTAGAGCAAAGCAGTGCTGCAGAAAGTTTTAGTCATTGTTGTTCTGAGCGAAGCTTTCCACTGATCTGCTCCCTCGGTTCCCTCGTTCGATTGACGGCCGCCCTGTCAGTTTGTCGCGGCGCTTTAGAAAACACCAACGGCTCTCTGATGAAGTGCTTACAAAAGGTCATAGGGTGGAGGCGATGGAGAGGAGCGGAGCCGACTAAGGAAAGAGGGACGGGACGGAGTGAAGGAAAATCCATAACACAAATACAGCTGTCAGAAGCAATGCAGAGTTAGCAGGGGACACAATGACCGATGAGAGCTTTTTCATGAAGATGCTCTACTTGAACACAACAGGCGTCCTCGTGGTTTCCACACACAACACTGCTCTGGTGTTTTTCAGCTTCTACTGGCCATGTCATGACCTCTGCCTGGCTGTTCCACTGACCTCGTGATCCTGTGTGACTCTTTCTGTCTCTGAAATCAAACTTCTCCTCGTGTCGTGCTTCAAAAGTCTACCCTCAGTCCCCCAGACTCCACAGCCCTTTGCTGCAAGCTCCAGCTCTCTGCTGGAGCCATGGCCTCAGGTGCCAAGCACGCTCTGATCTAATGCTTCCTCAGTGATAATGACACCCACCTGAAACCCTTGCACTGTCGTTTGCCTGGCTTCATATAGCCTTTCACTCATATGTTCTACAGTATCTCCCTCTCTGTCCCTCTCTTGCGTTCCTTCTCCCCTCCACCCGCCCATAGGAAACAGTCTTTTCCGCTCTGAGCTATTGGGTCACTCCTTTCCACATCCATCAGCTGTTAATGGGCCGGTGCTCTGTGGAGATGAAGAAACATCTCAGCGCCGGCCTGCCTCCCAGCCACCACTCTCACACACAGAGAAACTCATCTGAAGTGCACAGACATGTTAATGACCACGGGCTAAACCACCGCGCCAGGCCAAGTGATTAGCTTATCAATCAGAGGGCGAAAAGTGCGTAAATTTTAGAGAAGCAAGGTGGGCCTGCGAGTAGGCGTGCGATGACAGCTCGTTGAAAAGGCACAACAGGCCAAAGGAAAGGCAGCAAAAGATGACGACAGGTGGTCAGCCTCCAGGAGACGACTTTTGGCTTTCCTCGACTGTCCTGCAACTTTACTGCGCCACATCACCTTCCCACCCATCACAAAAACCAAAACCCCATCTTTGAAAAAAATGTATAACATGCACACATGGACAGACGGACATACACGCACAGAGGTATTCAAGCACCTAACCTCTCCTAAGTAACAGGTTCAATCAGAACCACATGTACAATCAGGTCTCAGACTAAAGCAAAACATTCACAACCAGCAGAGTCCACCGTGCACGGTAACATTTAATCCACTCATTTCAGTGACATTACTTGAACTATTTTTTAAAAACAATAACAAACTGTAATTGCTCGTGTAATGCATCAGACGTGTAGGCTTTTATCATATTTAGTGTCACTGAGCGGAACAGTTTTATTCCACAAAAATCAATGATACACTACATGGAATTTTGTTTCCTGTTAACCAATAATTACACAGTTGTTACATCACGTAAAATATCCTGCTTCCACATTCACAAGCCCATCACACATTTTCAGTTCAAATGTGCACACCCTGCAATAACGGCAGCTTCAGAAATAACTCTCATAACACTTGAAATAATTCCATTTAAAAACATGCTATCGCTCCCTGCACATTTTTTATTTTTTTTTATTTTTTTTGCTTTTCTCAAACCCCATCTAAAGGGTATTGAAAATTTAACTATTTCTGCTTTTAATGTACTAAGTGCTGCAATAGAAGTAAACCTGTGAGCATCTGTCGTGGGTCAAACTCTACATGTATGGCAGTGTCGTATACGGGTGCTCTTCAGCATCACTTTGGAGCCAAAAGCCCACTCAGACTTGTGGGTTTGGGATATCAGGAGGGCTTTAATACAGAGATGGAGAGACGGACAGGCGAGCCATCCGTGCTACCGACGCACAGGACATTTAAAACTTCAAACACTGCCCATTTTCACTGAAGCAGGACAGGTGAATTGAGAAAAAAAGCACTCTCACGTAGAAACACTCCCGTACTCAGATATATACACTGTTCTACACATGCATTCCCATGTGCTCATGCCGAGGGTAAGGACTCTCTCAGCGAGTTTATGGACTAACATAATCATATTGGTGGCTTTTAATCCAGCTGAAGGAGTTTTAAAGCGGATGAGATCCAATGCCATTACTGCCTGTCTCTAGACGGTCTCATACAAGGCTCCAAGTCCCATCACAGGACCGAGCTGCAAAACACGATTTAAGCAGTGTGTCAGTGGGCTAAACAGAAACGGAGGCTGAAACCCATGGAAATCAGCAGCGACTCTTACAAACAGTGAAACAAAACAGGACAAGGGAAAGACACAGCTGTCCAGAGCAGGGGGAAAAGGCAAAAAGAGTGTGGAAGGAAGTCAGATGAGGCAAACACACTCGGCCACCCAACAGCCCACAGAAAGCAGGGATAGTCAGTCAGCCTCTGACACCTCTGGCTTCCTGCACACACTCGCTTCTGTTCCCAAATAACTATACTTCTGCCTCTCAAATGCTCTTTTTGTTTCATTGTCTCCTATTATAGTTTCATGTAAAGGCTGTCACTGATGTGATGGCCTATCACACAGCACTAGACAGAAACTTTACAGCGATTTTACACTGTTGGTAAATGTAGCAGTGTTTAAATAGAAGTTTAAATTGTGATCATTTTAAATGTAAAATTACAGATAAATAAATTAATCTGCAGTTTGTTGGAACCTGAAACATGAAAAACGAGACATCTGAGCCTTCACAGGACCAAATCGGTAATAAACAACCTGAAAGAACCGAGATAAATCATAATTTTAATAACGGAAGTAAATATGACAAAAAATATTTTTGGCACATTTTAAGAAACATTTTAGAGACATTTCTCATATAAACACAAGTATGTAGAAAATATTTATCTAAGATTTGGGGGATAAACTATTTGAACACCCTTTAATATTATACAGCTGATAAAATACATCCAGCCTCTTAAGCCCAGAGCGAAATGATCAAATTAAACTGTGTTAAAATTCGGCTCTAAATTCGACTTTTTAATTAAAGAGCAACAAGAGGCCACTGTGCATTACAAATATTATTAACATATAAGCTCCTTACAGGTGAAATCAACTCTTTTTTTGCATTCACTTTGCAGCAGCAGCTCCGAGCCACCACAAAATACCTGCTTTCCTGCGTGACACCGGAAATGTGACAAGGTCGTAAAACGTGATGAAGAGCTTTTTCATTCCCGCTGGATCTTCTATTAAAGTGCAATTAAAAGTGTGTCATCGCGTCGCGGAAATGCCACCACAGAGGACAGGGGGAGACACAGAGGACACAGTAAATAAAATTAATTATGCCAAATGCCCCGGCGCCCATCAATCACGGGGCAATAATGCTCGTGTCAGGGTGTGCACCCACACGGCCGTGTATGCTTTTCTCTCAGTGACAGACAACTAACAGCAATTAGTTGTCATTTCATCTCTCTCCCTTTGTGTGAACTGAAACATTAACTCATTCTACATGTATGTGTGTGTGTGTGTGTGTGTGTGTGTTTGCAGCTTGACATCATGCGGGCAGAGTCCATCTGACATGCGGGAATGTTCTGGCTGACGCCTCATATTTCCTGACAGGAGAAAAGAACAACAGCAACTTTTTTTGCCAAACACCCAAGTTGATGCTACAGTGTTATATAACGTCAAACCTGTTCATCTCACTATAATATATAAACTATATATATATATACACACACAGGTCCGGTAGGAAGATTTTCTTTAAGGCTACTCGAAGAAGATTTTGTTCCCGTTGTGGTGCAGGCCAACTTTCAGGCGGTTTCTGACTATAAAAATAGGGAAGGAACACGAGCCATGCAGAGACTTTAACCCCTGTTTCTAATTTTAAAATATTGTCTACATCGGCTTTAAATGGGAATACATTTAATATTTTATATTTTGGTATCAAAAAGATATGAACTCGCGTATTTTTCTCTTGTAATCAGTGTAATTTCAAACGATCCCGGGTATGATCAGTGTTGACACTGTTGATTTGATCCTTTTAATATTTAGGTGGAGTCAAAATTGATCAGGCATGAACAACTTTCCTCCCTCTGCGAAGACATTCGTCTGCATATTTCTGTTTAATCCGACAAGATCACATGGAAAATACAAGAGACGCATCAAAAGTCAATGAGGTCCCACAACAATGGCTCCAATTTGAAAAGTCAAAATCATTTGTCCCCTGACCTACTGACTACACGTCCACTAGAAATCATTTCAAAATCTTTGCTAAGACCAGGGGTCTATCGTGTTTAGGGAGGATTGTGAAGCCCCTTTTATAATTTTGAACGGTATTGTTTAATTGCCAGAAACGACATTCAGCTTTCCAAAACCCAGAGAATATTTAACAACTGGGGGAGAATCAGGTAGAAAGCCAGGGCAAAGCACTCAAACAATTCTCAGGCGGGCTGTGGAAAATGATCGCCACACGACCTGTGTTAGTGTTTATGACCAAATCCCTTAATAAGGATTATTAACAGGGACGCGAAGGCAAACTCTGTTGCCTCCACTCGACAGTCCCAACCTGCGAGGAAAACTTTTTGTTGTCTCATGAGCGAAGACTTCGGACATCGAGACTTTCTGTAAGCACTGGCCATCCGGTTCCACGGAACTATGCTTTGATAAATGCTAAGAGGCCAAATAAATTACACCATCCCATTAAAATGATTGTATGTTTCAAAACGGGATTCTTAATCTGTAAATAAACGCGTGCTAAAGTGGCAAAGAGGTGGACGAAACCGATTCCAACGCGGATTTTAGTTTTGTTGAAGAAACGGAAAAGTTGAAGACAACGACTTCAAAGAGGAATTTAAAACGTGGCTAAGTTTCGCAGTCAACATGCCAGAACAGACTCAAAGTTAAAGTGAAACAGTCGGAGGAAAGTCTGAAAGAGGACTACGAGTGTGACCCCGCCGTATAATACGGCGCATTATATTAATAGTCTGACTTGGAGGACTTTGACAAACAATGTGCGATGCAAAGTTGAAGTTCGATGTGTTTTTTGGCTTTTCGTAGAGAATAATGTGTGTATGAGAGAGTTGCAGTGGAAGCACAGAGAGTGAGGAAGGTAAAAGGGGAAAGGAACGTGTAGATAATGCATCAACCTGTTCTCTTGGTTTCTGAAGAAGTCAACTTTCACGCCAGTGGTTGGACCATGTGGACAGCCCCGCTTCTGCTCCTCAAACCTCCGGCGCGTCCACTCTCTCACGGCGACAAAGGGGGACACAAACCGAAGAGACGGGGGGAAAAATTTCAAAACAAAAATTGAAAGAAAGAGAGGAGAGAGAGGGAAATCTAGGATCTAAGATCGCAGGACCATTACTTTCAACGACAAAGCGTGCTCGTTAGTCCTTTCCTTTTCCCTTTTGTGTGCGTCCTCTCTCCTCGAAGTGGCCCCTCTGGAGTGAAGTCAGAACAATACTGCCGCTAAAACTCTGGCACTGTGCGCAAGTTGCCGCGGAGAATGAGCGTCTTGTTGTGTTGCGTCCGCTTCCCCCGCGATTCAAGAGGCTTATTCAGCGTGTATAACCTCTCCAGCGGTCCTCACTTTTTGGCATCTCGTCTGTTGCTTGCTCGTTCGCTGGAAATCAGGGTTGAATCACTAGTGCAGGGTGTGTGTGTGTGTGTGTGTACGAGTGTGGAGTGTGTGTGTTGCGAGGGGACAGTTTGCCGCGTTACCGTAATGCCTGTAAAGCAGGTGCGCGTTTTCATCGCTGCCCTATCCTCGCAAAGCGCACAATAGGAAAACAGCAGCCGGTGAGAGTTATCTCTCTCCATCTCTCTCCCTCCCACTGTGTGTGTGTGTGTGTGTGTGTGTGTGTGTGTGAATGAGGGGAAGGCACTGATCTTTTGACCTCTCTTTGCATCCCGGCTGAGTTGTGCTATTGTGGAGGCAGAGAGGAACAGATGTTAGCCTGCACAGAGTTTGAGCTCAGAAACCGTCAGAGACTGAGCACAATCACCCAAACAGAAACTAGTCGACTTTTAAACACTTGGCATTTCATTTTGCATTTCACTGGTACTTTTACACTTACTGATAAAAAAAAAAACCTTAAATTGACCTTAATACATCAGACACACGTTCACAAGGAGCATATACACCAAAATAAATTACTTAATTTCTTAAAAATACTTTTCTGCTCCTGATAGACCTTTTTGTGATAACTTTCATCTTTTTTAATACTGCATGAAAGCCTGTATTGATTTCAGCCAGATAGATTTAAGACATGGTGTTTTCTACAAATAAAAAGTGTAAAATCAGTTTAAGTGCGCTCACTCCTGTTACTTGCAAATAGGCAGTTATATTGTGATTGGACAAGTTTTACAATCTGTCTACCTCACTATGTCCTTTATGTATTTTGGGAGCTTGACAACTCCTTTTGCAGAGTTATTAACTCTTTTTTTCCCCTTTGCACCCATATTCATTTACTAATTGACAGCATAATCAGTGTTGAGATGACTGACTCCGGTGAAATTTGTGAATTACATCATACCTGTCACTGCAAAAAAAAAAAAAGGGGGGGGGGAGGGGGTGCCATAACTCATAAGACAATCTTGAAATAATTTTGCTGTGGCCATTAAGTGGGATTCTGCCCTCCTGGCTTTTCTCTTATTAAAGCTTTTAACCCATGGAAAATGATGGCAGTCCACCACAGTGGTACCCAACAATGCGCCACAACTGCAGTAAATCACAATGCATTCATTAACATGATCAATACCACTACAAATATGTCTGTTTGTGTGCATGCAAATGTTTGGGTGTCTTGTTTCACTGACTCACCTCAAGCACGCTTTCTTATGTGTCATCTCCTGAGAAGTGCTGGGCACCAATGCAGATGGTGATGAGTGATGCTTTGCTAAACGACTGCTATGATGAGCTCTCACTTTCAAGTCTGATCTACAAAAATCATACCCTATTGTTAAATAAAAGTTTATACCTGAACCCCAGCAGGTGTGTGTGTGAGGTGACTTTAACCAGCCTGCATTCTATAATTGAAAACATGTGAGAAGCACAATACAGAGCAAAGGGGCTGAATCATTCTTCTGCTTGTTGTTGTGTAACTGTTGGCATTTTGACTAAAGCTATCAATCACCCCCGCCTGTTTGCAGAATTATCATTATCATTTGTTTGTTGTTTGTTTTGACTCATGGTTATGTAAAAAAAATAAAATCACAGGGTTAAACACAGCACAGGAAGCTCAGAGGGATTCTGTGTTCTGCAATCTGAGTGGGGTCCAGACTGAAGTGGGCCAAATATGAAGCCAGATCAAAACAGAGCAAGCCTGGACATCTTAAGTCAACACCTTCATTCTTGTTCTTAGTGAAAGGAGGAAAAATACTGTTTGGCCCTTTCACCCGTCTCCTGTTCCCATTTAGGAGCCCTCCACTCCCTGTTAATCAGGGGGAATAATTATCAAAGTGGACAGGTAATTAAATTAAAACATAAGTGGGTACATGAGCTGAGTTGGCTGTACTACAAGGTTTTCCTTGGCTTAATTAAAGAGAAATATGGGAGTGTTCACCCACAGTGTCACAGAGCTGGTAAAAACGAGGGAAAAAAGCTCCTACCACAAACTGGAATAACTCAACCTGACCCGTTCGACACACGATTTTAAAGCGATAAAAAACAAAAGGGGTGATTCTTGGCTGTGTATACATGTGGGGGAAAATTCTTCATCCCCGCTCATTCCTGACCAAATCAGTTCCACAGACTGTGTTGTTTGTTTGCATTTGAGAGCAAAAGCATATGTGCGGCTGCAAGCGTGAGGCTAGGGAGTGCACAATGTGTGCTAGACGCATTAGAGAACTACCAGCTTTAGCAGGCATCTGGGAGTAATATCGTAAAATAAAGCTACAATAAAATAAATCTCGCTGCTGTTGATGTTTACAAACAGCCCCTACAAAATACCCACAGTGCTTTAAGAGTCAAACTGAAATGGAGACCTCAAACACACACACACACACACACACACACACACACACACACAAACATATATACAAATAAACAGACCCAGAGCAGGAATACAGTGTGCAGACCAAATTATCCAAACATTCAAAAAACATGCTCATATGTGCCCACACCCACTTTGGTGCACATATAAGTGTGCATGTTTACAAATAAAGACTAAGTGGGAAGGCTGCATATACACACTCAGATAAACAAACACATGCATACTCTGTGGTTATGCAATGACAACAGCAGAATGTGCCTGAGAAACACCACTGCTGTCTCAGGGCTGCTTGCGCGACAATAAAAATGGCTGAGTGTGCCCAGGCAAAGCTTCTCCACGTCTCCCGTGGTTCTGTACCTGCAAACAGTGTGCGGTTTTGAGTGTGTGTTCACGTGGCCTAGGTGGAAACAGTGGCATCTGCATTAGTTTCTGAATATCCACTGATTGCTGGGAGGATTACAACCAACCACCACCTGCTTTCTATTAGCCACTCATAAACATGTTTACTGTCACAGCTGCTCCACATCACATAACCACACACTCACATAGTGAAGTGAACAGAGAGGGGAAGACATGTTAAGAAAATGTGTTTATCACTGCTCTCTCTTTGTCTTGGCCTTTAGTTGGAAGGGAATAATTAGGGAGCCCCAGCCAAGGCAGTAGTGTATGTGTTAACAAGCTGTTTTAACACACTCTCACACACTTTCTTCCCATATGCAGGGACAGCCAGACACACTGAGAGAGGATCTCATTCTATGCTTCAGTGACGTACTTCATTTTAAACCACTTGTGACCCAGCAGTCGAGTCCAGGAACGAAGTCTCCAACCGGATCGGTGTGTAAATCTGACAGGTACACGCATCAGCGAGGTGCCAAAACAAAGAAAAAGGCCGTCTGTGAAGAGTTGAACAAATAAGTGAGGGAAGCTTGTCATCTGCAGACGGTGAAAACATTGTTCTTGTTGAAAGAAAACCGTCACTATAAAATAAAGAGACTTTCTTTGCATAAGAAATGGAAGAAACGTCTGAAATGTTTTGTTCGTTTTCTAAAGTTCTGGCAATAAAGCAACTTAATATCAAGCACATCTGAGACAGTGACACACAAAAATGCACGTGCATACGTTCCCACATGTACAGCAGGCCTACGGTTCTTCATCACAGCACATTACACGCTGACTTGTGGAGGAGGGACGGAAAATGTTGACTAATCTTTAAAATGCACACGATTAGCATTTTTGTGCAGAGTGAGAGTCGGTGAACAAATTTTCAACTGGAGTGGATGAATGAGAGAGAGGAGTGGGATGTGTGTTGGATAAGGAGCAGGTGCACAGTAAACATCACTGGGTCAAAATGAAAATATGGGTGGTAGCAAACTGATCTCGACTGTGCTTTTAAACCTGCATGCATTGGTGGATGATAAGTACATTTACTCAGATACTTGATACTTTAAGTATCTTGAATACTACATAGTTTGAATTCAGGACTTTTGCTGATAACTGAGTATTTTTATAATGCTGTTTAACCACATTCACTTAATAAATATAAGATCTTAAGATTTCTGATGAGAACCTTAGTCAGAGAGCTTGGTGTCACTCGTGACCAGATACCAACAACCACGTGAAGTGTGTGTGATTCATCTCGGTTTTCCAAGCTGAGAAATACTGCTATTCTTAGATCTATGGTATTTCAAATTGAGATGGAGATGATATTTCATGCTTCTGTTTCATCCTGTCTAGATTATCGTAACTCTATCTGTGTTAGCAAAACATTTCTGGATCATTTATAAGTGGCCCAGAATGCAGCTGCTAAGCTCTTGACCAGGTCATCAAAGAGGTCTCACTGTAGTGCCAACCCTGATGTCTTTGCACTTGCTCCCCATTAAATTCAGAAATAAAATCCAAGACTATTGGATTGGAGCTGTGCATGCTCATGCACAGGTCCGCATTACAGATCTGCTGCATCCTTATGTCACTAGCAGGTCTCTGAGGTTTTCTCATCAGGGTTTGTTCAATGTTCCTCACTCCAGACTCAAAACTAAAGGAGACTGTGCCTTTAAAATCATGGCTCCTAAACTCTGGAACTGTCTCTTGTTGGACTGCAGACACATATCAAGATCCATTGTTTTCAACTGGCCTTGAAGAAGCATTTCTATTTTATCAGTTGATGTGTCTCTATTTGCTTTGTCTCTTTTATTGTGAAGCACTTTGTGCCGTCTGATTGAGAAAGGTGCTAAATGAATAAAGTTAAGCTACTGATTATTATTTGTTACTGACAAGTAATATCATGTGTAGGCTTTGCAGATTTGAAAATCACATGCTCTTGCTTTTGTACAGCAATACAGCAGGGTGAGCTTACTGCATCTAACACTTGGTTAACGTAGCCATATTTTATTTTCATATAAATAATACTACCACTGAGTCTAAACAACCCACTGTCGCTGGGTGCAGTTAGCCCAGTGCTGTACTGATCCACACTGGGTCACATTAGGCCCAGTGATTTTTAGCGTGCAATGGCATGAGCCAGACACAACAGACCTGTGCTGCTGTCCATGTGTGTCCGTGTGTTTAGGTGTAACCTAATACAAGGCGTTTAGGGAATCTCCCTGAAATCCTATCCCTTCATCTGCTCACGTGCAGGACATACAAAACATACAGTGAAAGAGACACATGCATTTGCAGAGCCTTCCAGTCCCTCCCTCGGTGCGATCTTGTATCAAAGCAAACAAATGACATGCTGTCTTCTCCTCTCTCCCCCCACTGTCTTTTTTGATGTGTGCTTGTGTAAAATGACACGCCGTATCTTTCCAGCTGACATTATCACTCGCCGGCGCGCTCACATCTTCCGGCCGCACGCCTTTCCCACAGGACTCCCTACAGCAGGGGTCTTTGTCTCCAAAAGCACCGCATGCACACACACACACACACACACACACACACACACAGAAAGATGTGGAAAAGCTCCTATGATTTGACTTCTGTATTGTGTGCTGTCAGTGACTGGCTTGAGGAATGGAGGGATGAAGAGGAGGTAGGAGAGGACTGCCTTTCTTTAGCAACCTTACTGATGTGTGTGCGTGCGTGTGTTTTCTGGAGACGGGTGGCCTTTCTGTGCTGTACTGGAGATTCTGAATGCAGCAGAGAGAGATGTAACCCAGAGAGCTCTGTCACATTAGTGTGGCCATCAGTGTTAAGCTGACATATGTAACAGCCCTGATACAGTAACTAGCTCAAGACTCTATCATGCATGTAGTGATAGGTTGATAGACGGCAGGAAGAAGTATCTGTTTTACAGAAGCAAAATAGAATAATTTATATATAAAAAAGAGAGAAGAATCACATAAATCAAATGTAGGTGGTTGTAACTGTTTTTGCAGAGTGTTATCAAATATAACAACAATTAAAAGATTTTACAATAATACTAAGTACTATCAGGTCAATAGAGCTGCAGCAGCCAAATAAATCTTCACTCTGGCTACAGGCCTCCTGCTCTTTGACATGCTGTACCCCAAAGAAGCAACTTCTGCACACTACCATTTACTGAAAGCACCGTAATGTTTTTGACATTGAAAATACATACATCTTCTTTCATTAAAAAAAAACAAACAAGACATCTTTTGCCTCACAATCAATAAAGAATGCTTCACTTTTTTTGTCCTCTTGTGTTATCAAAAGCTCTTTTCAGTAAATGACGAGCCAATTTCATTTGAGTGAATAAAATGAACACATTTAATGTCCTGGAATTATCACAGCCTTGGAGGTTTCATACCATTGAATGCAATATGTTTTTTTTTTATATAAGCTTTGATCTGGGATTCACTATAACTGGTTATTGACATTTACAGGCTGTGTTTGTGTATGTGTGCTGTGATTGTGAAAGGCTCAATGATTTCTTTTGACCTATTCATCTCTTCTTCTTTAACGCTCCTAGTGGGACTAAAGGGAAAAAACCCACAGAAACAAAAAGTAATGTCAGTGGTTTCACTAACAAGGATGCAGCAGGGGACTGTTTATGAATATAACTCACTTTTTTGTCAAAGCGTCCTTGTAATTCACTGTAAAATATAAAACGCAGAACATAAAATGTGATGAGGATGGATGGGGACGCTAAGTTCTGCAGCCTTTTAAACGCAAACATTTATTCAGCCTTTTAAATCAACAAACAACATCAAAATTAACATGTGCAATAAAAAGTCAAGTGTAATTACAGAAAAAAGGCTTCAGATAAATAAATAAAGCCCATAGATTTATGTAAGCTCATTGATTTTGCCTATTACAAATGTGTTATAAGGTTTTACAGAATTTTAAATTGAACCTAAAATTGAACTACAAATGCTCAGAATCATTTTCTTTTGTTTTTGGTAGTAACAATTGTAGCTGCGAAAGTTAAAATTTTCAGTATATCAGCATAGTAACAATTATCGCTGCACATTAGATTCATTCAGTCTTTCATCATTACAGGCCACATCATGTGTGTGAACCTCAGAGAGAGAGAGAGACAGTGGAGAGCAACAGAGGTCGTCAAATTGCCACTGTGCTTTTTGTCCTGTCAAATGCTCACGTGAGCCAGTCTTGAGTGAATTTCAATAATCATCTTGAAGGACTTTCCTTCTTGGGCCATATTCTGCTAAATACACCTCTCTCCTTCTAATTCCCCTTCACAATACGTTTGGCTCAGGCTACTCATCATGTCAGTGGTCCCTTTTCTATTCCCCTGTGTTTGATTCTGACAAATACATGGATTATCGGCCAGGGGGATTTTAAAATATATGGCTAATGTGAGCTTTCATGCCTGTGCTTTAATCTGCTGAGTATTTAAAACCAATCTTAAGGACGGGAGAAAACGCAGAGGTCAGGCTTTTCTCTGTGCCTGTCGCCAAAGGAAAGAGAGGGAGTGATATTGGGAGAGGAATGAAAATGGAAGTGAGGAAAAGGAAGACAATGATTTCCCTCTGATTTAAATTCTACCAGGATTAACTGTGAAATCGCAGGTATCAAACCTCATCTGGCAGCACGGCTAAAGAGAACTCCCTCAAAGAAAGGAAAAGTTGGTCTCCTTGTTGTAGTTGTGTGCGTGCGTGTATGTGTGATAGAAACAAAGAGAAGAAAAAGAAGAGAAGGATTCTGGGTGCTTTTCACTTATCATATGCCCTTCTATGCCATGGAAATTGGACCTAAAATGAGAAAATATACTTCTTGCTCTGTGCTTAATGGGGCAATGACACAGTACGGCGAGGCATGAAAGCTCCGTCATGTGTCTGTCCGGTTGCTCCGCTGTCAAAATGACGTCTCCTCATTTACAATTCAGACTGTTTCCGCTCCTTATTACTGTCTTTCTTCCACCCTTCCTTTCATCTTTCTTCTTGTTTCTGCTCTTCTCTTGTCTCATGTCCATTCTCCTCTCTTTCGTCTTATCACTTTGCGTACATATGAAAGTCAGACAGGGCCTTTGGAGCCTACTCAAA
The DNA here is from genome assembly GCF_001952655.1 of Monopterus albus. Lineage (NCBI taxonomy): Eukaryota > Metazoa > Chordata > Actinopteri > Synbranchiformes > Synbranchidae > Monopterus > Monopterus albus. The sequence goes on along the minus strand of NW_018127898.1, from coordinate 1,870,132 downwards.
CAGGACCAACTGTGATGGTGCATGCCAGGCTGAAGAGCAGAGAGTGATTTGAGGCATTACCTCCACAGCTTTAAAGGGCATCAAGCAACATACGGACCTTTTTTTATGGCTGTAATTTGAGTACTTAACATATCACTGCCATAAAGTGCAACAGACGCACACACAGACACACACACATACTTATGTTACTGGGAAGAGACAACGGGTATTTGGAGACAGATGTATGTATAAGCTGAGCAAAGTTTTTATGGTGAGTCTCATGCCTTTCACCCAGGATAGTAAAATAGGCCAAGGCTGATATAATCTGATACACTTGTTTGCTCGCCAGCCGTACAGTCAAAGTCCTTTCCTGCTAAGGAAGCATTCAAACTGCTATTTGAACATCAATGCACCATGCAAATAACATTCACCACCCCTTTACACATCAGATAAGATAACCCACAACGCATCGTGTGGAAGCGTAGAGTTGTGTTTTGCATCTTAAGGCTACGCTGCTATTACAAAACATTAATGAGACCTCTCAACAACTTCCTTTGGAAAAAAGAGGAGGCAGGTGCTAGTGAGTGTGTACAGTATGTGTGTGTGCATGTGTGTGTTTAAATGTGCTTGCAGAAAACTATGCAAAGACTTAATGGTAAGAAAGTAGGAGATGAAAAGAGGCTTAGAGAGGGGAGGTGTGAGGTGCCCCTTTAATTTGGTAAGTTTGATGTGAATGACACATCCCCAAGATGATGGATTCTGCTACACATGCAACATGGAAAAGTGATCCATCTTTGGTTCTTCTGTCTCCTGTCTTCTCCCGCCTTCTGCGTCCCTCATCCTTTACCCCAGCCTTTCACATCATCAATAAGCAACCGCTTTTGTCCTGTTGCCTGTCGCTCACATCACTTCCTCCTTCCTGCTTGCCTGACTTCTTACGTTAGGTTGAGTATACTGAGCCACAAGCACAGCCTCTCAGCCAGATACTCTCATCTGCTGCATACGAGAAAATCACAGCTCTGTTCAGCAGCCTCGATATGTTTTCACCCTTACATTGTCCACTAATAAGATTGACATTTCACAAGTATTCTAGTTTTCTTGGAAAGAGCAAAGACTTAAGTAGCAGTGCCTACAGCTGAACGTCAGTGTGCATAATAAGACAACTGATATTTTGTTTTTATATATATGTTATATACATATATAGTCATTCTTAAGCCCTAAATACGACTGGAGAAGTATATGCAGTGGTTTTTCAGTGTTTGTGTGCACTAGCTAAGTGTTTACTACTGTTCAGGAAAGAGCAACTGAATGTGACATCAATATTTTTTACACAGAAAATATTGCAATTTATCTAGGTTTCTTTTTTTGTGCATTGATTTACTAGAATTATTGCTGTGTTGAAGTAAATGTAGTGAGATCATTGCTTTTAAATATTTGGTGAATAGATTTATTGCATGCAGAGTCTCTGGATGTCACACATTATCACTGTTCATTGTATCCCTGTTGTGGGAGTACAAGGTAGGTGCAAGTGTCTCGGCGTGATAGGTTGATTGTTTTAGATGATGAGTAAAGTTCTTCCTGTCTGTGAGGACAGCTTGTATACACTTGTGCATATTAAAGAATAAAACCTAACAAGTATAGCAATGGTTGTTACATTGTAAACTGAACAGTCATGTCATGTCTGTCACAGTCATGACTGAATCATAAGTCCTTCCTCGGGGAGGTGCAGAATACCTATAAGAACATTTTATCTGTGCTGATTGCCATGTAATTTCACTTTACAGACATGGCGATGCTGGCCTGTGTGTTGGTAATTGCTATGCACAGCAATCCACTTCATTATAGCTACAGTTATCAGTTAATCAAACTCACACACATTACATGAAGGAGAGAAGTAAACACACTGCTACGAGGTTGGATGTGCATTTAATTTGTGTGTGTGCACAGACTCTAAGTAACCTTGACCTGTCCATTCTGTAACATCAGTGGAAACACTTGTTCATCATCATCTGAGACAACCTCTGTGTCTCAGGTGATTTTGTGACTCTAAACTACTGGTACAATTTGGTACAACAAATAGAGGCATGTAAAAGACACATAAAAGCAATATATATGACTATGTGTTGCGGTTTTCTCAGCTCTTTAATTAACTGCATTTTAGTTTCATTTGGATATGTGGGTGAGACATTCCTTTGTTAACCGCAGCTGTGGTTTCAGAAAATGTAAAATAAGACTTAAAGGACCAGGTAGGGATTTCTCATGGATTTGAGGGTCCTTCTTCACCAGGTAAAACAACTCATATCACCCTGTTTTGTTTGTTGCATTAAATAAATAAATCTAATCTGTCACTTTCAAGTCATTTTTCAGCTCACTATACGTGATATATGTGTATGAGGTTATCAATGTGTTTTTAATTGCCATGACCAAGGAGATTCTTCTACAAGTTTTTTTTTTTTTTTTTTTCACTGTTGAACAAATGAATAAGAGTTTCTTTCTTTCTTTTTAAGCCTAATTGCTTCAGACACTCATGTTCTGTCTCCTGGTCTTAACATGCCAGTGAAAATGACATATGACATGACAGGAGAACTTTGCAGCGTTGAGTAAAATACATTATTCTAAACTTACAAACCATTTTCCAGCCCTCCTTTTAAGGTTCAATGTATGTGACTGGCTTAGCGCCCAGAAAAAGAGGAATTATCGATTTAATTTCCTGACGGTTCTCCAGCATCAACAACCCAGTGCAGATTTTGCCATGCATTACATGATAATCAATTATGCCATCACCCGCATCCACCTTACAGCATGGGGTGGTGGTGGGTCTTTGGCATTCCCTGGAATGATTGTGTTTGACTGCAGCAGTGGCCCCAAAATGCACCAAACTCTCCCAGATCAACTAAAAACCTCTGCAACAAAACATTCCCCCTGACCACTGATCTCTTCAGTGGCAGTAATTAGACCATTTCTCACAGGATCTCTATTCTAAGTCCACGTTTCTCCAACTGAATTTCATTTTCCTGCAATGCTCAGAATTCCTAGCCTCTAATCTGAACCTTCCATCTCACCACACCTTTTAGACATCTCCACTGACACTGTTACAATATATAAA